>NW_027363173.1:1497500-1649693 GCF_046119375.1 Phyllobates terribilis | reverse complement strand
AGCCGTGAACACACGATAGCCAGCCCTCATGGTGTTTGTGTTATTAAAGAAAAAAAAAATTGGGGGGCTGGCTAGAGGCAGCCGTGAACACACGATAGCCAGCCCTCATGGTGTTTGTGTTATTAAAGAACAAAAAAAATTGGGGGGCTGGCTAGAGGCAGCCGTGGACACATGATAGCCAGCCCTCATGGTGTTTGTGTTATTAAAGAAAAAAAAAATTGGGGGGCTGGCTAGAGGCAGCCGTGGACACACGATAGCCAGCCCTCATGGTGCTTGTGTTATTAAAGAAAAAAAAAATTGGGGGGCTGGCTAGAGGTAGCCGTGGATACACGATAGCCAGCCCTCATGGTGTTTGTGTTATTAAAGAAAAAAAAAAATTGGGGGGCTGGCTAGAGGCAGCCGTGAACACACGATAGCCAGCCCTCATGGTGTTTGTGTTATTAAAGAAAAAAAAAAATTGGGGGGCTGGCTAGAGGCAGCCGTGGACACACGATAGCCAGCCCTCATGGTGTTTGTGTTATTAAAGAAAAAAAAAATTAGGGGGCTGGCTAGAGGCAGCCGTGAACACACGATAGCCAGCCCTCATGGTGTTTGTGTTATTAAAGAAAAAAAATATTTGGGTGGCTGGCTAGAGGCAGCCGTGGACACACGATAGCCAGCCCTAATGGTGTTTGTGTTATTAAAGAAAAAAAAAATTGGGGGGCTGGCTAGAGGCAGCCGTGAACACACGATAGCCAGGCCTCATGGTGCTTGTGTTATTAAAGAAAAAAAAAATTGGGGGGCTGGCTAGAGGTAGCCGTGGATACACGATAGCCAGCCCTCATGGTGTTTGTGTTATTAAAGAAAAAAAAAATTGGGGGGCTGGCTAGAGGCAGCCGTGAACACACGATAGCCAGCCCTCATGGTGTTTGTGTTATTAAAGAAAAAAAAAAAATTGGGGGGCTGGCTAGAGGCAGCCGTGAACACACGATAGCCAGCCCTCATGGTGTTTGTGTTATTAAAGAAAAAAAAAATTGGGGGGCTGGCTATAGGCAGCCATGGACACATGATAGCCAGCCCTCATGGTGTTTGTGTTATTAAAGAAAAAAAAAATTGGGGGGCTGGCTAGAGGCAGCCGTGAACACACGATAGCCAGCCCTCATGGTGTTTGTGTTATTAAAGAAAAACAAAAATTGGGGGGCTGGCTAGAGGCAGCCGTGGACACACGATAGCCAGCCCTCATGGTGTTTGTGTTATTAAAGAAAAAAAAATTTGAGGGTTGGCTAGAGGCAGCCGTGGACACACGATAGCCAGCCCTCATGGTGTTTGTGTTATTAAAGAAAAAAAAAATTGGGGGGCTGGCTAGAGGCAGCCGTGAACACACGATAGCCAGCCCTCATGGTGTTTGTGTTATTAAAGAAAAAAAAAATTGGGGGGCTGGCTAGAGGCAGCCGTGGACACACGATAGCCAGCCCTCATGGTGTTTGTGTTATTAAAGAAAAAAAAAATTGGGGGGCTGGCTAGAGGCAGCCGTGAACAGACAATAGTCAGCCCTCATGGTGTTTGTGTTATTAAAGAAAAAAAAAATTGGGGGGCTGGCTGGAGGCAGCCATGGACACACGATAGCCAGCCCTCATGGTGTTTGTGTTATTAAAGAAAAAAAAAATTGGGGGGCTGGCTAGAGGCAGCCGTGGACACACGATAGCCAGCCCTCATGGTGCTTGTGTTATTAAAGAAAAAAAAAATTGGGGGGCTGGCTAGAGGTAGCCGTGGATACACGATAGCCAGCCCTCATGGTGTTTGTGTTATTAAAGAAAAAAAAAAATTGGGGGGCTGGCTAGAGGCAGCCGTGAACACACGATAGCTAGCCCTCATGGCGTTTGTGTTATTAAAGAAAAAAAAAATTGGGGGGCTGGCTAGAGGCAGCTGTGGACACACGATAGCCAGCCCTCATGGTGTTTGTGTTATTAAAGAAAAAAAAAATTGGGGGGCTGGCTAGAGGCAGCCGTGAACACACGATAGCCAGCCCTCATGGTGTTTGTGTTATTAAAGAAAAAAAAAATTGGGGGGCTGGCTAGAGGCAGCCGTGAACACACGATAGCCAGCCCTCATGGTGTTTGTGTTATTAAAGAAAAAAAAAATTGGGGGGCTGGCTAGAGGCAGCCGTGGACACATGATAGCCAGCCCTCATGGTGTTTGTGTTATTAAAGAAAAAAAAAATTGGGGGGCTGGCTAGAGGCAGCCGTGGACACACGATAGCCAGCCCTCATGGTGCTTGTGTTATTAAAGAAAAAAAAAATTGGGGGGCTGGCTAGAGGTAGCCGTGGATACACGATAGCCAGCCCTCATGGTGTTTGTGTTATTAAAGAAAAAAAAAAATTGGGGGGCTGGCTAGAGGCAGCCGTGAACACACGATAGCCAGCCCTCATGGTGTTTGTGTTATTAAAGAAAAAAAAAATTGGGGGGCTGGCTAGAGGCAGCCGTGGACACACGATAGCCAGCCCTCATGGTGTTTGTGTTATTAAAGAAAAAAAAATTAGGGGGCTGGCTAGAGGCAGCCGTGAACACACGATAGCCAGCCCTCATGGTGTTTGTGTTATTAAAGAAAAAAAATATTTGGGTGGCTGGCTAGAGGCAGCCGTGGACACACGATAGCCAGCCCTAATGGTGTTTGTGTTATTAAAGAAAAAAAAAATTGGGGGGCTGGCTAGAGGCAGCCGTGAACACACGATAGCCAGGCCTCATGGTGCTTGTGTTATTAAAGAAAAAAAAAATTGGGGGGCTGGCTAGAGGTAGCCGTGGATACACGATAGCCAGCCCTCATGGTGTTTGTGTTATTAAAGAAAAAAAAAATTGGGGGGCTGGCTAGAGGCAGCCGTGAACACACGATAGCCAGCCCTCATGGTGTTTGTGTTATTAAAGAAAAAAAAAATTGGGGGGCTGGCTAGAGGCAGCCGTGAACACACGATAGCCAGTCCTCATGGTGTTTGTGTTATTAAAGAAAAAAAAAATTGGGGGGCTGGCTAGAGGCAGCCGTGGACACATGATAGCCAGCCCTCATGGTGTTTGTGTTATTAAAGAAAAAAAAATTGGGGGGCTGGCTAGAGGCAGCCGTGGACACACGATAGCCAGGCCTCATGGTGCTTGTGTTATTAAAGAAAAAAAAATTAGGGGGCTGGCTAGAGGTAGCCGTGGATACACGATAGCCAGCCCTCATGGTGTTTGTGTTATTAAAGAAAAAAAAAAATTGGGGGGCTGGCTAGAGGCAGCCGTGAACACACGATAGCCAGCCCTCATGGTGTTTGTGTTATTAAAGAAAAAAAAAAATTGGGGGGCTGGCTAGAGGCAGCCGTGAACACACGATAGCCAGCCCTCATAGTGTTTGTGTTATTAAAGAAAAAAAAAATTGGGGTGCTGGCTAAAGGCAGCCATGGACACATGATAGCCAGCCCTCATGGTGTTTGTGTTATTAAAGAAAAAAAAATTGGGGGGCTGGCTAGAGGCAGCCGTGAACACACGATAGCCAGCCCTCATGGTGTTTGTGTTATTAAAGAAAAACAAAAATTGGGGGGCTGGCTAGAGGCAGCCGTGGACACACGATAGCCAGCCCTCATGGTGTTTGTGTTATTAAAGAAAAAAAAATTTGGGGGTTGGCTAGAGGCAGCCGTGGACACACGATAGCCAGCCCTCATGGTGTTTGTGTTATTAAAGAAAAAAAAAATTGGGGGGCTGGCTAGAGGCAGCCGTGAACACACGATAGCCAGCCCTCATGTTGTTTGTGTTATTAAAGAAAAAAAAAAAATTGGGGGGCTGGCTAGAGGCAGCCGTGGACACACGATAGCCAGCCCTCATGGTGTTTGTGTTATTAAAGAAAAAAAAAATTGGGGGGCTGTCTAGAGGCAGCCGTGAACACACGAAAGCCAGCCCTCATGGTGTTTGTGTTATTAAAGAAAAAAAAAATTGGGGGGCTGGCTAGAGGCAGCCGTGGACACATGATAGCGAGCCCTCATGGTGTTTGTGTTATTAAAGAAAAAAAAAATTGGGGGGCTGGCTAGAGGCAGCCGTGAACACACGATAGCCAGCCCTCATGGTGTTTGTGTTATTAAAGAAAAAAAAAATTGGGGGGCTGGCTAGAGGCAGCCGTGAACACACGATAGCCAGCCCTCATGGTGTTTGTGTTATTAAAGAACAAAAAAAATTGGGGGGCTGGCTAGAGGCAGCCGTGGACACATGATAGCCAGCCCTCATGGTGTTTGTGTTATTAAAGAAAAAAAAAATTGGGGGGCTGGCTAGAGGCAGCCGTGGACACACGATAGCCAGCCCTCATGGTGCTTGTGTTATTAAAGAAAAAAAAAATTGGGGGGCTGGCTAGAGGTAGCCGTGGATACACGATAGCCAGCCCTCATGGTGTTTGTGTTATTAAAGAAAAAAAAAAATTGGGGGGCTGGCTAGAGGCAGCCGTGAACACACGATAGCCAGCCCTCATGGTGTTTGTGTTATTAAAGAAAAAAAAAAATTGGGGGGCTGGCTAGAGGCAGCCGTGGACACACGATAGCCAGCCCTCATGGTGTTTGTGTTATTAAAGAAAAAAAAAATTAGGGGGCTGGCTAGAGGCAGCCGTGAACACACGATAGCCAGCCCTCATGGTGTTTGTGTTATTAAAGAAAAAAAATATTTGGGTGGCTGGCTAGAGGCAGCCGTGGACACACGATAGCCAGCCCTAATGGTGTTTGTGTTATTAAAGAAAAAAAAAATTGGGGGGCTGGCTAGAGGCAGCCGTGAACACACGATAGCCAGGCCTCATGGTGCTTGTGTTATTAAAGAAAAAAAAAATTGGGGGGCTGGCTAGAGGTAGCCGTGGATACACGATAGCCAGCCCTCATGGTGTTTGTGTTATTAAAGAAAAAAAAAATTGGGGGGCTGGCTAGAGGCAGCCGTGAACACACGATAGCCAGCCCTCATGGTGTTTGTGTTATTAAAGAAAAAAAAAAAATTGGGGGGCTGGCTAGAGGCAGCCGTGAACACACGATAGCCAGCCCTCATGGTGTTTGTGTTATTAAAGAAAAAAAAAATTGGGGGGCTGGCTATAGGCAGCCATGGACACATGATAGCCAGCCCTCATGGTGTTTGTGTTATTAAAGAAAAAAAAAATTGGGGGGCTGGCTAGAGGCAGCCGTGAACACACGATAGCCAGCCCTCATGGTGTTTGTGTTATTAAAGAAAAACAAAAATTGGGGGGCTGGCTAGAGGCAGCCGTGGACACACGATAGCCAGCCCTCATGGTGTTTGTGTTATTAAAGAAAAAAAAATTTGAGGGTTGGCTAGAGGCAGCCGTGGACACACGATAGCCAGCCCTCATGGTGTTTGTGTTATTAAAGAAAAAAAAAATTGGGGGGCTGGCTAGAGGCAGCCGTGAACACACGATAGCCAGCCCTCATGGTGTTTGTGTTATTAAAGAAAAAAAAAATTGGGGGGCTGGCTAGAGGCAGCCGTGGACACACGATAGCCAGCCCTCATGGTGTTTGTGTTATTAAAGAAAAAAAAAATTGGGGGGCTGGCTAGAGGCAGCCGTGAACAGACAATAGTCAGCCCTCATGGTGTTTGTGTTATTAAAGAAAAAAAAAATTGGGGGGCTGGCTGGAGGCAGCCATGGACACACGATAGCCAGCCCTCATGGTGTTTGTGTTATTAAAGAAAAAAAAAATTGGGGGGCTGGCTAGAGGCAGCCGTGGACACACGATAGCCAGCCCTCATGGTGCTTGTGTTATTAAAGAAAAAAAAAATTGGGGGGCTGGCTAGAGGTAGCCGTGGATACACGATAGCCAGCCCTCATGGTGTTTGTGTTATTAAAGAAAAAAAAAAATTGGGGGGCTGGCTAGAGGCAGCCGTGAACACACGATAGCTAGCCCTCATGGCGTTTGTGTTATTAAAGAAAAAAAAAATTGGGGGGCTGGCTAGAGGCAGCTGTGGACACACGATAGCCAGCCCTCATGGTGTTTGTGTTATTAAAGAAAAAAAAAATTAGGGGGCTGGCTAGAGGCAGCCGTGGACACACGATAGCCAGCCCTCATGGTGTTTGTGTTATTAAAGAAAAAAAAAAAATTGGGGGGCTGGCTAGAGGCAGCCGTGAACACACGATAGCCAGCCCTCATGGTGTTTGTGTTATTAAAGAAAAAAAAAATTGGGGGGCTGGCTAGAGGCAGCTGTGGACACACGATAGCCAGCCCTCATGGTGTTTGTGTTATTAAAGAAAAAAAAAATTAGGGGGCTGGCTAGAGGCAGCCGTGGACACACGATAACCAGCCCTCATGGTGTTTGTGTTATTAAAGAAAAAAAAAAATTGGGGGGCTGGCTAGAGGCAGCCGTGAACACACGATAGCCAGCCCTCATGGTGTTTGTGTTATTAAAGAAAAAAAAAATTGGGGGGCTGGCTAGAGGCAGCCGTGAACACACGATAGCCAGCCCTCATGGTGTTTGTGTTATTAAAGAAAAAAAATACTTGGGGGGCTGGCTAGAGGCAGCCGTGGACACACGATAGCCAGCCCTCATGGTGTTTGTGTTATTAAAGAAAAAAAAAATTGGGGGGCTGGCTAGAGGCAGCCGTGAACACACGATAGCCAGCCCTCATGGTGTTTGTGTTATTAAAGAAAAAAAAAAATTGGGGGGCTGGCTAGAGGCAGCCGTGGACACACGATAGCCAGCCCTCATGGTGCTTGTGTTATTAAAGAAAAAAAAAATTGGGGGGCTGGCTAGAGGTAGCCGTGGATACACGATAGCCAGCCCTCATGGTGTTTGTGTTATTAAAGAAAAAAAAAAATTGGGGGGCTGGCTAGAGGCATCTGTGAACACACGATAGCCAGCCCTCATGGTGTTTGTGTTATTAAAGAAAAAAAAAATTGGGGGGCTGGCTAGAGGCAGCCGTGAACACACGATAGCCAGCCCTCATGGTGTTTGTGTTATTAAAGAAAAAAAATATTTGGGGGGCTGGCTAGAGGCAGCCGTGGACACACGATAGCCAGCCCTCATGGTGTTTGTGTTATTAAAGAAAAAAAAAATTGGGGGGCTGGCTAGAGGCAGCCGTGAACACACGATAGCCAGCCCTCATGGTGTTTGTGTTATTAAAGAAAAAAAAAATTGGGGGGCTGGCTAGAGGCAGCCGTGGACACACGATAGCCAGCCCTCATGGTGTTTGTGTTATTAAAGAAAAAAAAAATTGGGGGGCTGGCTAGAGGCAGCCGTGGACACACGATAGCCAGCCCTCATGGTGTTTGTGTTATTAAAGAAAAAAAAAATTGGGGGGCTGGCTAGAGGCAGCCGTGGACACACGATAGCCAGCCCTCATGGTGTTTGTGTTATTAAAGAAAAGAAAAATTGGGGGGCTGGCTAGAGGCAGCCGTGGACACACGATAGCCAGCCCTCATGGTGTTTGTGTTATTAAAGAAAAAAAAAATTGGGGGGCTGGCTAGAGGCAGCCGTGGACACACGATAGCCAGCCCTCATGGTGCTTGTGTTATTAAAGAAAAAAAAAATTGGGGGGCTGGCTAGAGGTAGCCGTGGATACACGATAGCCAGCCCTCATGGTGTTTGTGTTATTAAAGAAAAAAAAAAATTGGGGGGCTGGCTAGAGGCATCCGTGAACACACGATAGCCAGCCCTCATGGTGTTTGTGTTATTAAAGAAAAAAAAAATTGGGGGGCTGGCTAGAGGCAGCCGTGGACACACGATAGCCAGCCCTCATGGTGTTTGTGTTATTAAAGAAAAAAAAAATTGGGGGGCTGGCTAGAGGCAGCCGTGGACACACGATAGCCAGCCCTCATGGTGTTTGTGTTATTAAAGAAAAAAAAAATTGGGGGGCTGGCTAGAGGCAGCCGTGGACACACGATAGCCAGCCCTCATGGTGCTTGTGTTATTAAAGAAAAAAAAAATTGGGGGGCTGGCTAGAGGTAGCCGTGGATACACGATAGCCAGCCCTCATGGTGTTTGTGTTATTAAAGAAAAAAAAAAATTGGGGGGCTGGCTAGAGGCATCCGTGAACACACGATAGCCAGCCCTCATGGTGTTTGTGTTATTAAAGAAAAAAAAAATTGGGGGGCTGGCTAGAGGCAGCCGTGGACACACGATAGCCAGCCCTCATGGTGTTTGTGTTATTAAAGAAAAAAAAATTGGGGGGCTGGCTAGAGGCAGCCGTGGACACACGATAGCCAGCCCTCATGGTGTTTGTGTTATTAAAGAAAAAAAAAATTGGGGGGCTGGCTAGAGGCAGCCGTGAACAAAATGCTTCATTTCTGCATCGTGGTTACATAGCCTTAGTGTTATTAAAGCAAAAAAAATTTGAGAGTTGGCTATATACATTATATGCCCAATATGAGGGCTGGATGCAGGTAATCCAGGACAACCAGCAGCCAGCTCTCATGCTTGCGTGCACATTAGAAAGAGAAACATTGCCATCTGGTGTTTTTACAATCCTAAAATAAAAAATTAAAAAGTTGGACAACATTGCCACCCGGTGGAGTTTCCTCAGAACACACAATGTCAACAAAAAAGTCAATGAGGGCTGGCTATTGGTCAATCAGGTAAGTGATTTAGCCAACCCTAATGTTACATTTTTTTGCATTTTTATTGCGTATACCCCCTCAGGAGCGATATTTCAGGCCGCAGAGCGCGCAGTTTCGAGCAAAAATTTTGCCTTAACCCTGAAAAAAATTTAGCGCATCCCACCGCGTGCGTAAGCGTCCCAAATGCCAAAAAACAAATTTCCCCCATCAGTCCCTATATATTACTATAGTACAGAAGGTCATACTACCATATTGACTCTTTAGTCCAGTTCCAATGTATCAAGGTCAAGCCTGTTGCCCAAATGCAACAGATGTTGCATTCCGGCAACAAAAGTCGGCCATGTTGTGTCCCGTTTGCAACAAAAGGTCATCCTTTGTTGCCTTTCGGCAACATTTAAGGTCAAGCCTGTTGCAAACGGGACACGAAGCCTCTGATTTTGACCAAAGGTGCACCTCATCATCACAACTCCAAGTCAATAACACTTCTGTGAAATCTACCTGTCCAGTTATGAAGCAACACGGATTGTGAATCAATTTCTCCTGCTGTTGTGCAAATGGAGCAGACAACTGGTAGAAATGATAGGCAATTAGCCAGATACCCCCTATAAAGGAGTGGTTCTGCAGGTGGTGACCACAGACCATTTCTCTGTTCTCATTCTTTTTGGCTGATGTTTTGGTCACTTTTTCATTTTGCCATTGCTCTCACCCCTAGAGGTACATTAGCATTAGGCAGTGTCTACAGTACAACCCATAGAAGTTGCTCAGGTAGTGCCGTTCATCCAGGATGGCACATCAGTGCGAGCTGTGGCAAGAAGTGTAGCTGTGTCTGTCAGCACAGTGTCCAGAGCATGGAGCAGATACCAGGAGATGTGCAGGGAGCCATAGGAGGGCAACAACCCAGCAACAGGACCGTTACCTCCTCCTTTGTGCAAGGAGGAACAGGAGGAGCACTGCCAGAGCCCTGCAAAATGACCTCCAGCTGGCCACAAATGTGCATGTGTCTGCACAAACGGTTAGAAACCGACTCCATGAGGGTGGTATGAGGGCCCGATGTCCACAGATGGGGGTTGTGCTCACAGCCCAACACCGAGCAGGACGCTTGACATTTGCCACAGAACACCAGGATTGGCAAAGTCGCCACTGGTGCCCTCTGCTCTTCACAGATGAAAGCTCAGTATTGTGTGTGGCCTCCACGTGCCTGTATGACCTCCCTACAACGCCTGGGCATGCTCCTGATGAGGTTGCGGATGGTCTCCTGTGGGATCTCCTCCCAGACCTAGACTAAAGCATCAGCCAACTCCTGAACAGTCAGTGGTGCAACGCGACGTTGGTGGATGTGACTCGCCCCCTGGGCCATGGGGTACTCGTATCCGGGCAGTAGGGGAACGATGGGAGTAGTAGTGGCAACCCGGTTTCGTGGCTCAGGGTGGTCAGGCCAGTGGTAGTCCGTTATGTGCTGATGTTTATGTCCGACTACGCCACCCGTGGATTTGCGGTTATTAGGAACCGCCGCTGCATGCCGACCGCTGGGGCTGATGAGGTGTGCAGCTAGGGTAGTGTGACTCCCCACGGGAAGAGTACGGCCCCAGGGCAGTATAGTGGATGGTGGGAGTGATGGTGGTGAGAGTCCCAGTGCTGATAGTGCTGGAGAAGCAAGGAGCACACAGACAACAGGTTGCAGTCCAGGGTCTTTACTAGAACAGGTAAATTGACCCATAAACAGTCCCGGCTAGGAGGGGGACCTGGATGTCTGAGAGCAACGGGGAAATTGGCCCTGGTCAGGGTGAGGGTGTAGGCCACCGTGCTTTCTGCGCTCCTTCTGGCTATCTCCTCCTGATAGGGTAACAGCCCACGTTTCCAAGCTTTCTGTGTATTCTCGCCTGTATGGCCTGCGACGTGGGTTCCTTTCTGCTCCCAGCCTTGTAGGGCTTTACTGGTACCTTCTGTTGTGGCAGGGCCTCCAGGCTTCTTAGGCCAAGGAATATACAGTCCCCTGCGGACTGGTTCTCTGCTGGGGGATGTGGAATCCTCTCAGCCTCAGACACCAAAGTCTGGTAAATTAAGTCCTCTTTCTGCCAAGACAGGCTCTCTTCGCCTCTTGTCTCTGGCTTGTGGCTCTCCTCCTGCCACACTTCCTCTTAGGTGCAGTGCAACTGTCTGTCCCTGTTCTGCTCTGGGACAAGTCTCAATGCTGAGACAGGCCATCCAGTTCTCTCTAACCCTGCCCCCAGCACCAGCTTTTATAGGGGCAGCCTGCTCCCCCTACTGGCCTGAGACAGGAGGCATTGCATGCTAATGTTCCCCTGACTAGAGAACCTCCCCCTTGCTCTCAGACACAGCTTTAATACATTTTGTGGCATCCAGGCCAGGGTGACACATTCCCCCCTAGTGAAATTTAGTACTCCGGGACTAAACAATAAACAAAGACAATAAAACATTAATAGACATTAATAGACAGACGACGCACAAATTGAGTTCTTAAGGTCACAGTGTGGCCTGTGACCGGGTGTCCATATCACCAATACAACGGGGAGCCTTAACCAGGTGGGGGTCTGTCCTACCCCAAGTCCTTCACAGTCTTAGTTCATTCCTTGGTTAGGCTCCGAACGCAGTCCATACCAGGTCCCGGTTATAAAAAGTCCATAACCTGTGAGTCCTTACAGTAACTGCAAGAAACTGAAACACGGAATTACCAAACATGCATGTAACTTTGCAAACAATTCAACATTTGGCAACAAGGTTATTTACAATTTTAGTGCGCTCTATATTCTCCAGCGAGCGGGTATCAGCCCCTTTGTGCTCCTGGTTGACCTACGTAGCCCACTGTCTGGTGGTGGACCAACCTGGCTTTCCCCACTAGCGTTAGGGGTACAGCTACCAGCTGGGTGTACAGGTAGGGAAGGCAGCTGTCTGTGGGTCCTTTGGCTTACCGCAGGCATGGCAGGCTCACTGTCAGCAGAGGGTTGACTCTCCTGGGCTGCTGGTACAGGCTCTTCTGCCTCTGGAACCGCTTGCTCCTCTTCACCTTCCGGCTCTGGTGTTGGTTGTTGCTGTGCCGGTTGCAGGAAATGCAGGACGGGTACCACTATGGCATCATTTATGCGAGTCCAGGACTGAGGGAACTCTCCGAGAACGGTGCTGATCAGTTCTTCCTTGTCCTCTGCGGGTTCAAGGTCACTCTGATCCTCTTCTGCACTACGGAGTTGCTCGGGGCATCTTTTGAGATGGTCTCTGGAGACGGTACTAGTGGTTTCTCCTCCGTCCTTGGTGATCACGCACACCTTCGGGTTGTCGTGATCAGACTGCAGTACGGTGTAGGGTTCCCTTTCCCACTGGTCGTCCAACTTGTGAAGCCTTCTTTTTCGCTTTAGGACTTGCTCACCAGGTTCTAGGGGACCAGCAGGGGCGTGTTGGTTGAAGAGTTTTTCTTGCCTCTCTCTCACCTGGGCCAGGCTCTTCTCCACAGTCTACTGCACCTTCTTGTACTGCAGTTGCCTTTCCGTATCCCAGTCCGCATCCGGGGAGGTGTCCTCAGGCGTTAGGACTCCCATCTCCAGGTCTATAGGCAGCTTACCCGGTCTGGGTCGCATCAGGTAAGCCGGGGTGCAGTTGGTAGCATTCACCGGGATATGATTGTATAAGTCTATCAGGTCCGGCAGTTTTTCTGGCCACAGGCTGCGCTCCTCCAGGGGCAACGTCTTCAGGAGATCAATGACTATATTGTTCATCTTCTCACACATCCCGTTGGTTTGTGGGTGGTAAGGCGTTGTCCGAATCTTCTTACAGCCATAGAGGTTGCCGAACTCCTGGAAGATTTCAGCCTCGAACGCTGGACCCTGGTCTGTCAGGACCTGTTCCGGATACCCGTGTGGACGGCAGAAATATTGCTGGAAGGCTCTGGCCGCTGTTTGGGCTGTCAAGTCTTTTACTGGGACCACCACTAGAAAACGGGAATAGTGGTCCACGATTGTCAGGGCATAGATGTATCCTGACCGGCTGGGAGCCAATTTGACATGGTCCAGAGCTACCAGCTCAAGAGGCTGCGTGGTGACGATGGGCCTCAAGGGTGTCTTCTGGCTGGTGCGGTCCTTCCTCCTTAGGTGACAAGGGCCACAGTCTCTGCACCATTTTTCTACAGCTCCTCTCATGCCGACCCAAAAGAACCTTCCTCTTAGTAGGAACTCCAGTTTCTTCCAACCGAACCGATGTGTCCCGCTCTGTCATGGTAAGCCCCCAGGACCATAGCTGCATCCCGCCTTGGGACCACGACTTGCCAGGTCAGCTCGTGCGTACGGTGGTTGACAATCCTTCTGCACAACTTGCCTTCGTAGAGGAACAGCTTGCTCTTCTCTTTCCATAGCTGCTTGGCTTCCTCTGGAGCATCCGGATCTATGCGGGCATCTTCCTGGGTCAGCAGATCTTTCACCAGGCGGATGGCAGGGTCACTATCTTGGGTCTCGGCCAAGCTGTGTTGAGGTAGGGGATTTATCATCACGGTTGTTAGATCCTCCTCCTTCACGCGGTGGGAGTATTGAGCAGCTCCATACCGGTGAAACGCGGGGAGTTCTACCTCCTCCAGCTCTTCTGGGTCTTCGTCACCTTCAGATAAGTGAGGCATCCTCGATAGGGCGTCAGCGTTGGCATTGGTTTTGCCGGCCCGGTACTTGATCAGTCATAGTTGGAGAGACGGGCCATCCACCGCTGTTCTAGGGCACCCAGTCTTGCATTGTCCAGGTGTGTCAACGGGTTGTTGTCCGTGTACACGGTGAACTTTGCGGAGGCCAGGTAATGCTTGAAGCGTTCCGTCACGGCCCACACCACCGCCAAGAATTCTAGCTTGAAGGAGCTGTAATTCTCCGGGTTCCTCTTGGTGGGTCTCAGCTTCCGGCTGGCGTACGCGATCACCCTTTCTCTGCCCTGTTGGTTTTGGAACAGTACGGCTCCCAGTCCCACATTACTGGCATCTGTGTGGAGAATGAAAGGCTGGCCATAATCAGGGTAGGCCAGGATCTCGTCCCCTGTGAGGGCCATCTTTAGCTGGCGGAAGGACTCCTCTTCCGGTTTATCCCACTTGAAGGGCGGCTTTTGGCTCCTGGACTTAGACTGTCCGATCAGGAGGTCCTGCATAGGAGCTGCCATCTTAGTGAACCCGGGGATGAACCTTCGGTAGTAGCCTACCAACCCGAGAAACTGTCTCACCTCTTTGATGTTCGAGGGGCTTGGCCAGCTCTTGATTGCCGTGACCTTGTCAGGGTCGGGGGCCACTCCTTCCGCGCTTACCACGTGCCCTAGGTACTGGTCCTTTGGTTTCAGCAGGTGACACTTCGATGGTTTCACCTTCAGGCCATAGCCTGCCAGGGCTTCGAACACCTCGGCCAGGTGCTTTAGGTGGTCCTCGTAGGTCTTCGAATAGACGATCACGTCGTCCAGGTAAAGGAGGACCGTCTCGAAGTTTCGGTGCCCTAGACATCATTCCATCAGCCTCTGGAAGGTCCCTGGTGCGTTGCAGAGCCCGAAGGGCATACAGTTGAACTCACTCAGTCCCATCGGGGTGGTGAAGACAGTCTTCTCCTTGTCAGCCTCTGCCACAGGAACCTGCCAGTACCCGCTAGTAAGGTCCAAAGTAGAAAAGAAGTTAGCAGATTTTAGTGCGGCTAAAGACTCCTCTATTCTAGACAGCGGATATGCGTCTTTGTGGGTGATACGGTTGATTTGTCTATAGTCCACGCACATTCTCATGGTGCCGTCTTTCTTTTTGACCAGAACCAAGGGGGCTGCCCAGGGGCTACAGCTGTCTCTAATAACCCCAGCTTCTTTCATCTCTCTTAGCATGCCCTTTGCGTTCTGATAATGTGCAGGGGGTACAGGTCTGTGCCTCTCTTTTATTGGTGGGTGGCTCCCTGTGGGGATGTGGTGTTCTATCCCTTTTACTCTGCCGAAGTCTAGCGGGTGCTTACTAAAGACTCTCTCGTACTCCTGTACCACCCGGTAGACTCCTTGTTTTTGGTGCAGGGGAGTGGAGTCAGCACCCACATGGAGTTTCTGGCACCAGTCCTCCTTTTGTTTCTGGGAGCCATTACCCTCCGCCTGAGGAGATGGAGGCAAGGGTTCCACGGCCCTGATAGCTTTGTGTTCGACAACAAACAGTTTGGCGAGTGTAGCGTACCTGGGTAAGTGTACTTCCCTCTCCCCAATGTTGAGGATGCGGACGGGCACCCTCCCATGACGGACATCAACCACCCCCCGGGCTGTCAAAATGGTGGGCCTGCTGTCTGAGTACACGGGTTCTACCATGGCTTGGTAGTCTCTACCTCTCAACCCGATTGCAGTCCGACACCAGATCATCATTTCACTTTTGGGAGGCATGGAAATGGGGAATGGGTCACTCAGTCTTACGCTACCGATCTCACCACCAGACAGTTCTACCTGCTGCCGTCTCATCAGGGCTTTTATCTCCTTGTTGAGGACTCTCTGTTGGCTGGAACTAGCATTCACCGCCACCTGTTGTAGAATTACAATTACCTCTGAAAGACAATTTTCAATTACGTTAGTACCCACAGTTATTTTAGGGTGACTTTCACGACGGTCAATGTCCACAATAATCACCCCCTGTGCCGGCAGTTCAACTTTACCAATTTTAATGGTCATCTCCTTGAACCCCATCTGCGGCACGGGTAAGCCATTACTGGCGATGATGCTCAAGTTATTGTCTGGATACCGTGTGATATCAGCATCAGTCCAATACTGCTTAAAAAGTACATAAGGGATAGTGGTTACTTGTGACCTATTATCCAGCAAGGCGCTCATGGGGATACCGTCCAGCACCATGGGTAAAACCGGGCGCCCCCCAACGTACTTATTACGCCAATTGTAAGGGCCTGGTGATCTTATGCCTGGGGGTTGGCCCTTTGCCCCAGGTTGGACCCTTTTAAATTACAGTACCTGGAAATGTGTCCGGGCTGGTTGCATCGACGGCAAATGGGCTGTCCATCCTCTGCGTAGCGGTCTGTGGGCCTCCCTCGGAACGACGGGATCCTCCTCTGTCGACGCCACGGGACATCCTCCGGACTTGAAGCCAGCTCGATGGGTCTTGGCGGGTCCACTTGCAACGCCTGGACGGTCCTGGTCAATGCCGCGACGCTCCTGGTCAGCTCCTGGACTTGGTGGTGCAGGTCTTTCGACGGGGCTTGGTTCAGAGCCTGTGCATCAGCCCCCACGGGATCCATAGAGGAGGGCGCCGCCTCCTGGTGGTTGGTGAGAGCAGGGCGCCGGGGGGTTATAGCGCCACTGGTTGCAGATTCACGGAGCACCCTTATGGCCCTGTCCTTAAATTGGGCAAAGGTTAGGTCGGGGTTCTGAAAGAACATGAGACGCAGTTGGGCCCTGTGGGCGCTAGACAGCAGACCTTCTATGAATTGTTCTGTTAGCAGCTTATCCGTTTCCTGCACACTGCCAGGGTCAGTTTGTTGAATAGCCCTCAAGGCTTCCTGCAGATTTAGGGCATAGTCTCTGATGCTGTCCTGTGCCCGCTGCTTACATCCATAGAACCTCATTTTAATCTCAGCGGAGGTACGTGTGTCAAAGGTACCCCGCAGCCGGGCCAGAATACCCTTCACAGTCCTTTTATCCTCAGTGGGCCATGATTTTACCTCCCTTTGGGCTGCGCCAGTTAACTGCCCTGTCAATATGCTGACCTTCTGTTCCTCTGTCAGGGGGTAAACGTGGAACAAACTGTATAGCCTTTCCTTGAAGTCAGTTAGGGCATGGGGCTCCCCTGAGTATTTGGGCAGCTAGGCCGCTCCAGGGATGTAGGGCAGGGAAAAGGGCATCACCGCTGCTGCAGCTGCGTTGGTGGTAGTGGGCGCCTCTGTGTCCGACATCTTCCTCCCCCCTAGTTAAGCGTGGCCTACCTTCCGACGATCCTCTTCTGTAGGCCGCGGCTCCGCTGCTGCTGCTCTGGACGAGGACCTTGCGTCGCGTCCTGATGACGTCAGCGTCGCTCTCTCTCCCTTCCAGGACCTTGCGCAACGTCGGTGCGTGGGGCGGAGCTTCGGATCTCGCGCGGTTTTGAAGTCCACGCCCCTCTTCTTCCCGCGCGGCGTCCTGAAGATGGCGTCCGATGGCGAGAAACAGCTGCGGATGGCGGGAAGACGGCAGAAGACGGCGGGAAACAGTCCAAGATGGCGTCTGATGGCGGGAATCGGCTCCGGATGGCGGGAAACGACTCCGGACGGCGGGAAACTTCGCCACAGGTAAGTCACAAAAGTCTTTTTCAGGCACGCAGTACCCGGTGGTTGCGGGCATGAAATCCTGCCGACTACGCCAAAGCTGACTCGCCCCTTGGGCCGTGGGGCACTCGGATCCGGGCAGTCTGGGAACGATGGGAGTAGTAGTGGCAACCCGGTTCCGTGGCTCAGGGTGGTCAGGCCAGTGGTAGTCCGTTATGTGCTATTGATTATGTCCGACTACGCCACCCGTGGATTGCGGTTATTAGGAACCGCCGCTGCATGCCGACCGCTGGGGCTGATGAGGTGTGCAGCTAGGGTAGTGTGACTCCCCACGGGAAGAGTGCGGCCCCAGGGCAGTATAGTGGATGGTGGGAGTGATGGTGGTGAGAGTCCCAGTGCTGATAGTGCTGGAGAAGCAAGGAGCACACAGACAACAGGTTGCAGTCCAGGGTCTTTACTAGAACAGGTAAATTGACCCATAAACAGTCCCGGCTAGGAGGGGGACCTGGATGTCTGAGAGCAACGGGGAAATTGGCCCTGGTCAGGGTAAGGGTGTAGGCCTACCGTGCTTTCTGCGCTCCTTCTGGCTATCTCCTCCTGATAGGGTAACAGCCCACGTTTCCAAGCTTTCTGTGTATTCTCGCCTGTATGGCCTGCGACGTGGGTTCCTTTCTGCTCCCAGCCTTGTACGGCTTTACTGGTCCCTTCTGTTGTGGCAGGGCCTCCAGGCTTCTTAGGCCAAGGAATATACAGTCCCCTGCGGACTGGTTCTCTGCTGGGGGATGTGGAATCCTCTCAGCCTCAGACACCAAAGTCTGGTAAATTAAGTCCTCTTTCTGCCAAGACAGGCTCTCTTCGCCTCTTGTCTCTGGCTTGTGGCTCTCCTCCTGCCACACTTCCTCTTAGGTGCAGTGCAACTGTCTGTCCCTGTTCTGCTCTGGGACAAGTCTCAATGCTGAGACAGGCCATCCAGTTCTCTCTAACCCTGCCCCCAGCACCAGTTTTTATAGGGGCAGCCTGCTCCCCCTACTGGCCTGAGACAGGAGGCATTGCATGCTAATGTTCCCCTGACTAGAGAACCTCCCCCTTGCTCTCAGACACAGCTTTAATACATTTTGTGGCATCCAGGCCAGGGTGACACAGATGGAGCGAGACATGATGTCCCAGATGTGCTCAATCGGATTCAGGTCTGGGGAACAGGCGGGCCAGTCCATAGCTTCAATGCCTTCACCTTGCAGAAACTGCTGACACACTCCAGCCACATGAGGTCTAGCAATGTCCTGCATACTGCATAAGGGGCATAATGGGGGCATTACACTGTGTGGGGGCATAATACATACTACATAAGGGGCATAATGGGGGCATTAAACTTTTTGGGGCATCATACATACTGCATAAGGGGCATAATGGGGGCAATACACTGTGTGGGGGCATCATACATACTGCATAAGGGGCATAATGGGGGCATTACATTGTGTGGTAGCATCATACATCTTGTATAAGGGGCATAATGGGGGCATTACACTGTGTGGGAGCATCATACATACTGCATGAGGGGCATAATGGTGGCATACACTGTGTGGTGCATCATACATACTGTATAAGGGGCATAATGGGGGCATTACACTGTGTGGGGCATCATATATACTGTATAAGGGGCATAATGGGGCATTACACTGTGTGGGGGCATCATACATACTGCATAAGGGGCATAATGGGGGCATTACACTGTGTGGGGGCATCATACATACTGCATAAGGAGCATAATGGGGGCATTACACTGTGTGGGGGCATCATGTATACTGCATAAGGGGCATAATGGGGGCATTACACTGTGTGGGGGCATCATACATCCTGCATAAGGGGCATAATGGGGGCATTACACTGTGTGGGGGGCATCATACATCCTGCATAAGGGGCATAACACTGTGTGGGGGCATCATACATCCTGCATAAGGGGCATAATGGGGGCATTACACTGTGTGGGGGGCATCATACATACTGCATAAGGGGCATAATGGGGGCATTACACTGTGTGGGGGCATCATACATCCTGCATAAGGGGCATAATGGGGGCATTACACTGTGTGGGGGCATCATGCATCCTGCATAAGGGGTATAATGGGGGCATTACACTGTGGGGGGCATCATGCATCCTACATAAGGGGCATAATGGGGGCATTACACTGTGTGGGGGCATCATACATACTGCATAAGGGGTATAATGGGGGCATTACACTGTGGGGGGCATCATGCATCCTACATAAGGGGCATAATGGGGGCATTACACTGTGTGGGGGCATCATACATTCTGTATAAGGGGCATAATGGGGGCATTACACTGTGGGGCCAGTAAAGGGGCCCTTTACTATGAGAACAATACGTTTCCTCCCTTCCTGTCTCCATAGTTGGGTCGTATGTATCTATTACAGGAAACAGAACAAAAACCTTATGATTCTTATAAAGGGGCAACACAAGACCCCAAAAGAGTCTCTGTGCTCAAGGGGTTAATGCCCCCTGCGCCCAGTAATGGGGGATCCCCACATACCTCCACCTGCAGAGCCGCCACCACATATATGGCTGCTCTGTGCGCACAGGAGCTGTGATGAGGTCACAGGAGGGGAAGAGTCAGGGGTCACATGATCAGGGGCCTCAGTGGATGTGTGACACCCCAGGGGTCTGGTTGCCACAGTGATAGAGATATTATGTCTGAGAGCAGGTGGGAGGTCCTTTGGTCAGGGATCCTGTGCATGCCACACCTCCTGCCCAGTCTTGGGAGGGGAAGGACTTCCCCTATATAAACCTGGGGCTGAGGCAGGGTAGGGAGTTCTGAGAGGAGAAGACAGGGAGCAGAGCTGCTCTATGGGCTCTGCTCCACAGGCAGGCCCTGTCCAGGGGCCTGAGCCTGGAGTCAAGGAGAGTAGAGACAAGAAACAGTCATATGAAGAAACAGCAGAAGCTCAGTGGGGGCAATACTAATACGAGTCAGGGGCTGGCAGCTGCAGAGCTCGCCCTGACTGAGAAGCTTTCTTACCGGACCCGGCGTCCGAGGCTGTGGGGACTAACTCTTACCCAGCAGCAGAAGCCGACCGGCAGGGGATTTCAGGTCCTCAGGCCCAGAAACCCGAAGGCACGGTCACACGCGTGGGACCAGCACCGCCATCGTGGAGCGGAAGCCATTAGAAGGCCCCGAGTCACCGGCCATACGGGTGAGCACCACACGGTACACTCAGGGACGTGGGCTACTTATATCCGCTTCTAGCAAGATAGCCAGAAGAGTACAGTCAGTTTGGGAGGCCTACAACTCCGCCTGGCCAGGGGAGATCCCATCTGCTCAAGGACTGACCAGGCCCCGTTCGCTAGCAAGTACTCCGGGAGGGTCTATCGTTGTTACCAGTAAAGACCCTGAATTACACCGCACCGTCTCTGAGTGGTTCCTGCTACCCCCATTTTCCACGTCGGCTGCCCTGAGGCCATACCCCTCCCGTTGGGGGTTATACTATCACGCTGCACAATTCTACACCGGCCTCAGCGGTCTGCCCTGCAGCGGCAGCTCCATAGCTGCAAATCAACGGGTGGCGTAGTCGACACTCAAATAACATCTATCAAGACTGCCACACACTGAGTTGACTCCCTGGGCACGGACCGGGTCCCCGCCACTCGGAGACTACAACCCTCATCTGATCCGGTTCCGGGTAAGCCCCGTGCGCGAGACGCTGCGCGACACAGCAGGCCCAGGGGCGCGTCAGATGCAGGACTCTGCTGTGCTGGTTGTCATGGTGCTGGATGAGCTGAAGTTTATGTGTGGGGTCAGGAGTAGTGTTGAGCGATACCTTCCGATATCGGGAAATATCGTATCAGATTGGATAGGACCGATACCCAAAAGTATCGGATATCGCCGATTCCGATACCGGAAACCAATGCAAGTCAATGGGACACTAATATCGGAAAGCCATCCCAGCGTGAGAGAATTCTCCTGATTGTTTAATAGCCGGTGGGCGGTAAAAAGCCGCCGGCTTTTAAACAATCACACAGCCCCATACTGCTTCCCCGCAGCCTCCCACCCCGATCCTGCGCTCCCCCCGCCACCTCCCATCCCGATCGTAAGTTAGGACCGGGCGGGGAGCGCAGCACCAAGGAGCAGGGAGCGAAGGACCCGGGCGGGGAAGCCGGCAGTGAAAAGACTACACCGCCGGCTTTCCCGTTCTGTGCTGCGCTCTCCCGCCGGTTATTTCAAATGAACAGCTGAGGTATCAGGTGATGCTGATCAGCTGTTCATTTGAAGTAGCCGCGGTGCCCTCAGAGGGTTCATGTGAGTTCATGCTTCACTGCATGAACTCACATGAACTTTCCCACGGCCGCACAGGTCAGCCTCACCTCCCAGACCATCAGACCCATCATGATTGGTGTGTGCGCAGGTGTCTGTGCGATGTGTGCGGGTGTGTGCGCGATGTCTGCGGGTGTCTGCGTGCAGGCAGACATAGGCTAATGTGACACTACTACTCCCATCGGCCTATGTCTGTCCCCCGTCCACTTGTGCCAGCAGGATCAGCTCGATGGGAGCAGTAGCTATTTTAGCTGCCCCATATGTTATTTTTGCCCCTATACATCTTTTATGTTTTTAGGCCCCCCATATATTTTTTTTGTTTTTGGTCCCCAATAAATTTTAAATACATTTTTCATTGGTGGCCAGTGGTTACCTAAAATAAATTAGTTCATACATTACCTGTCCCCGCCGATCGCCACCTAAAATAAAGTAAAAAATAAAAAACTACACCTATACTCACCTAGACACCTAATTCCCCGAAGCCATCGATCTCCTGTAATAAAATATAAAATAATAAACCACAACCTTATCCTTACCCCTCCGTAGTAGTCCACGAGTGTCCCACGAAGATCTCCAGTTTAGAGCAGCCACATAAAATGTGACCGCTCTAAACCACTGCCGCCGCTAGAATGACGGGGCCGTAAAGCAGCCCCATCATTGCATAAACCGGTGTCTAGGTGAGTATAGGTGTAGTTTTTTATTTTTTACTTTATTTTAGGTGGCGATCAGGTAATGTATGAACTAATTTATTTTAGGTAACCACTGGCCACCAATGAAAAATGTATTTAAAATTTATTGGGGACCAAAAACAAAAAAAATATATGGGGGGCCTAAAAACATAAAAGATGTATAGGGGCAAAAATAACATATGGGGCAGTTTAAATAGCAGGATCAGGCTGATGGGAACTACTGCTCCCATCGAGCTGATCCTGCTGGCACGAGTGGACGGGGGACAGACAAAGGCCGATGTGAGTAGTAGTGTCACATCGGCCTATGTCTGCCTGCACGCAGACACCCGCAGACATCGCGCACACACCCGCACACATCGCACAGACACCCGCGCACACTCCAATCATGATGGGTCTGATGGTCTGGGAGGTGAGGCTGACCTGTGCGGCCGTGGGAAAGTTCATGTGAGTTCATGCAGTGAAGCATGAACTCACATGAACCCTCTGAGGGCACCGCAGCTACTTCAAATGAACAGCTGATCAGCATCACCTGATACCTCAGCTGTTCATTTGAAATAACCGGCGGGAGAGCGCAGCACAAAACGGGAAAGCCGGCGGTGAAGTCTTTTCCCTGCCGGCTTCCCCGCCTGGGTCCTTCGCTCCCTGCTCCTTGGTGCTGCGCTCCCCGCCCGGTCCTAACTTACGATCGGGATGTGAGGTGGCGGGGGGAGCGCAGGATCGGGGTGGGAGGCTGCGGGGAAGCAGTATGAGGCTGTGTGATTGTTTAAAAGCCGGCGGCTTTTTACCGCCTGCCGGCTTTTAAACAATCAGAAGAATTCTCTCACGCTGGGATGGCATTCCGATATTAGCGTCCCATTGACTTGCATTGGTTTCCGGTATCGGAATCGGCGATATCCGATACTTTTTGGGTATCGGTCCGATCCAATCCGATCCGATATTTCCCGATATCGGAAGGTATCGCTCAACATTAAGTAATACATAAGAATAATATGTACTATGTCTGACCACTACAAACACTCATCTGAACTGGTCCAAGTGCTGTCAGGTTTTTTCACGGGCAGCACTTAGACAATACGGTCGTGTGAATATAGGCTTATGATGCATCTGGTAATAAACATGTTAAGGATGGGCCGCTACTCATGGGCCACTGCTGTGTGCTTGCCCCCCAGGCTAAAATGTGCCAGCCAGCCCCTGCTGCACCGGGTGCCAGAAAACCTAGATACACCTTTGGAATAGGTATCCTGCAAAGTAAGGATGGGGTTTGGTGTTTTTAAATGATTTTATTGACTCTGTGCATTTATATTTTGTATCAATAATATGATATGGTTATATATATCTTCTGGATATCAGGAGGGCTTATCCCTGTGCCTTGACTCTCTCCTTCTCCTTCGATGTCCTGTATAGGCCAAAAAAAACTACGCGTTTCGAGGACTCACAGTTCCTCTTCGTCAGCTTCTCGCTGGTAGTCAAACTGGTAACCTAATAAAGTCCAAACGCCCCCCGCAAAGATAATACAACCAAAGAAATGGAGGAAGATCCAATACTAACAAGACGGTGCAAAAGGACATATGGAGGTGCAATACAACTAAGATAGAATTCCAATAAGAATAGACTGTGTGTGAAAAAAATAATAATAAAAAAGACTTTGTTCAAACTTTCACAATTAGTTAAAAATGAATAAAAATTATATACTTATATTTCTGATGGCTATAAAAAACAGTCTGTTAATCAGTGTATATTACCAGGATAGTATAAATTCGGCACTTAGTACCATCCAGAGATAAAAAGGAAAAAATGAAGGAGAAAAATAAAAACATTATATAGTATCTCCAATAGGGGTATCAATGTATAGAAACAAATACATATATAAAATAGGTGGATTCAAAGGAATATATCCAAAAGACATATTATATTGATAAAATATAAGGAGGTTCATAAAAGTGCAATGTAAATGTTCAATTGGTACTGGGATAAAAAATACATACAGTATATACCGCTGCGAGTTGAAGGCATACAGCTGACTCTCGTGATTAAGGCCCTTCAGAGCCAAGCTATTTAATGTGAAGATCCATTTGGATTCCATCCGCGACATTAATCTCAGGTAATCACCTACCCTCCATTTTCTGGGGACTAATCGGATCCCACAAAACTTAGTGTCCTTATAAGATTGGTTGTGGAACTTCCGGTAGTGCCGGGACAGTGGATGCCCTTCAAAACCTTCATTCATGTTGATAAAGTGTTCCTTCAGCCTTTTGATAACTTGCGCTTTGTACAGACATCTCCTCCTGCCAAGGCATAAAAAGGGCGTGGCTTGGGGTGTGGATAGGGGCGTGGCCAGACTACGCGTGCCGCATGGTTTCGCCCTCTTTCTAGTCCTCATAGGTTGGCGGTATGCTTGTACTGAGCAGATCTGGGATATCAGTGATTAGGTCCCATATTGTGCACTGTAAGGTCTGGAAAAGCTCCTTCTATCCGTCTCTGTAGCACCAGAGGAAGAACAGAGGGGAAAAGACAGGATTTTCTACATGTCGCGTTATGTAGATGTTCTGCAGATTTATCACAACCGTCCACAAGAAGAAACTGCCATCACAGAGCCGCCTTTAGCTGTTGGAAAAGTTTAAACTTAGTTTTGAATAGTTGCTATAGCCAACAAGGACTTTCTATTTATGCTGGGTCACATGATGCTGGTGCTGGGTGATGTCATGTGACGGAATGTTGTGGGTGATGATGTCACAGAGGGCGTTGTGATGTCACCCTTGGGGTATATAAGGGGGCTCCATCCACCTGGAGCTCATATCTCATTGGCCATATCTTGGTGCTGAGATACCCCCTGGAGACAATGAGGATCGCCATATTGTTTCTGTGCTGTACCCTGTTCTACCCTGTGAATTACCATAGGCTGCCGGTGAGTACCTGTCTATTATTACATATGGAGGACGTTTAGAATCAGCTGCTGCAGGGGAAGGGGATGGGGAGGGGGGTCCTGTAAGAATTTACCTGCGGGAATAAGAGGTTATGGCAGGGAAAGGAGCTTAGGAAGTGACAGTCAGAGGGGATATAAGTGTGGGGTGACCCCTCTGACTCCCACATTCCTGCCTTGTCCTTGTAGTGATTAATGACTTTGGTGTTGTCCCTTATATATCACTTTGCAGTCACCAGTGATCGCTCCGCACTGTGATCCTAAACTACAGTCTCATTTACCTTTTTGCAAACGCCCAGAAGGGGAGGAGTGACATCACACCCATGTGAGCAGATCCCGCCCACTTTTACTGCAGTCGTAATGCGAGCTAGCTGTATTCTGTTTTCATGGAAATATCAGCAGCTGCTCCCCCTAGTGTTTACAAGATGAAAACATCAAAAGAGTTAAAATATTTTTTTCAGATTTTATACCATTAAAACCTTTTTAAATATATATGTGTATTTATATATAAATATAAATACTTTACAATTTTACAATTGTAAAAAAATTGCTGACACTTTCCCTTTAAAAGATCTAAAGACGTTCTGCTTCATGTGCCATTGTGACCAATCACAGCACAGATTATATTTTTTAAACTTTTCTTGAAAAACTGAAGCTGCTCCGTGATTGGAAATCATGTGGAAGGGTTCTCTTTTAGACATTTAGTTAGGTCCAAAGTATCAGTGACATGATGGATAGAACTGTGCAATGATGTCACAGAGGGCTTTGTGATGTCACCCCTGGGTATATTAGAAGCCTCGGCCCATCTGCAGCTTGTATCTCATTGACCATACCTTGGTGCTGAGAGACCTCTGGAGATGATGAGTATCATCCTATCATTTCTGTGCTTTACGTTGCTCTACCCCCCACATTACAGTACACTGAGGGCGAGTATGTTCTCATCAATATGGAGGTCACAAGGATCAGCTAATGAGAATATCGCCTCTTGCAGGACTTCTCATACTGGACACGTGACCGTCCGTCATATGAAAGTCCAACTGTAAATAATATTCCATGGACCCTGGAGGTGAATCCCAAACTTCTTCCTGATCTTCTCAATGGGATATTTCTGAAAGTTGCTTGATAATGTATCCATCACTGTATAATAACAAGGGCTCTCTGTTTGACTGGATTGGGTATAAATATACAGGACTTTATTATGTTTTTTTTCTTTATTATAGGATGACCCACTACCCGTGGATCTCAGAAGAAGCACCTATCAAGCTTCCATCAATCTTCCTCTTTGGCTCTTCCGTGACGCAGTTTTTGTTGCGGTGATGACACTACTGACAATACTAGAGTATTTGGCCTTAAGTCTTGTCCTGAGCAAGTGGGCAATGTCTGAACCTGGTGAAACAATCAGAAAACTCCTGAGAACAAAACCATTCTGAAGGAACAAAGTGCTTGTAAGGAGCCGATTTGCATCCCTCAGATTCAGAAGCAAGACTCCAGGAGAACACCTGTCCTGCCCAATGGCAAATGTTCTACTCCATCCATGGCTCCTGCACCGCAGGATGCGAAAAAGGTTCCTAGTTGCAACTATAAAGTGGCGTTCAGTGATATTGTCTGGGTCAGAATGATCCCTCACAACAATATAGGAAGAAGAGCTCGAAGTTCAACGGAGCTTAAAGAGAGGTTACTGATTTTTCAGAGAAGCCAACAACCCAGAATTCCAGAGCCAAGAGCACCAGAACCTAGAACACCAGAACCTACCATGTCAGAACCTAGTATGTCAGAACCTAGAATGCCAGAGCCTGAAATGCCTACAACACCTCAACCCAAAATCAAGAGGAGAAGATGTTTCCTTAGATGTCTTAGAGGCGAGGAAGATTGAGAAGGCAACTGCTTGAACTTTCCCATTGCTCGTGTTTTCATCACAGGTTAGTCCTATACATGCTGTCTGATGGGCACCATCTTACTACATACAATGCAGCATTGCACCTGAAATCGCATGGATATTTTGTCACACACTTGCACTTTAGCACCTTATCATATGGCGCATATATCTATGAACGCTTTGCTAAGTATCACTGTCTAGTATGTGCTTCTGATGAACCTATTTTAGGAAAACGTGTCGAGGTTTGGCATACTATGTACTTGAGTTTGGCGTACTATGTGCTTGTTGGTAAATTCTATTGCCATCTATAATCTACTAGATATTATAATGTCTCTGGTGGGATGCCCCATGCCGAATTGTTGATAACTGATTATGAGCATTGTCCTCTATTTCTTATCTACTATGGTTACAGGTTGATGTGAAGAGAGCTGTGCCATTGGTAGCGATTTTTCTACTGATTTGTCAGTTATATTTATGTTAGTTTAGCAAATTTCTGCTTGTAGGGTCTAATGTTTTACCATAGTGTATGTTCTGTGAGCTAAATTGTCATACTTATGCACTAGATAGATTATAAATTGTGATGCTTATGTACAAGATAGATTATTAGTTTAATCGGTGATTTTTTAAATATTTTTTAGCATCAGGAGACTCAAGAATCGCATCTTACAGAAGACAAGAAGCCTAAATGCCGAAGGGTGATGACCTGTTGATGGCCCACAGCTGGAGGGTCATTACCTCTTGATGGCACAAAACTGGACAGAAGATAAAAACATTTGATGGCACACAGCCGGAGGGTGATGATCTATTGATGGCCATAGCCAGAGGGTCATTACCTGTTGATGGCACACAGCCGGAGGGTGATGACCTATTGATGACCATAGCCAGAGGGTCATTACCTGTTGATGGCACACAGCTGGAGGATGATGACCTATTGATGGCCATAGCCAGAGGGTCATTACCTGTTGATGGCACACAGCCGGACAGAGGATAATTACCTGTTGATGGCACACAGACGGATGGTCATTACCTGTTCATGGCGCACTGCCGGATGGTCATTACCTATTGATGGCACACAGCCGGAGGGTGATGACCAATTGATGGCCATAGCCAAAGGGTCATTACCTGTTGATGGTGCACTGCCGGATGGTCATTACCTGTTGATGGTGCACTGCCGGATGGTCATTACCTGTTGATGGCACACAGCCGGATGGTCATTACCTGTTCATGGCACACTGCCGGATGGTCATTACCTGTTGATGGAACACAGCCGGAGGGTGATGACCTATTGATGGCCATAGCCAGAGGGTCATTACCTGTTGATGGCGCACTGCCGGATGGTCATTACCTGTTGATGGCACACAGCTGGAGGGTGATGACCAGTTGATGTCGGACTGCCGGATGGTCATTACCTGTTGATGGCACACAGCCGGACAGAGGATCATTACCTGTTGATGGCACAAAGCCGGTCAGAGGATAAGATCTTTTGATTGCATACACCGGGTCCCTCCCTGATAACAGGGAACCCTGGGGAATACTCGTCATCTTGATCCCCCACTGACTAAATACTTGCTCCACCTCAGCCTACACCATCATGGAGGACACTTCCACCTGTGTCCACTGTAAGGTTCGACTTTCTTTTATCATTTCAGCAGATTAATAAACATCATAAAGCTGTAAAACTATCGAGTAATTTATTATAAATTATTATAAAGAAATATAAAGTATAATAGATAGCTATAGAGGGCACAGAAGACGACTAACTATAGTAAGCATGGTATCGCCTGATATATACTGTATATTCTAGATGGCGCTATTACACTAAATACATCACAACCTCCAGGGTGATATTACCGTACAATGTGAGATCACTAATAATGGCCACAGATTATGAGAAAATGACCAGCTCCATAGTCCTGGAGTTATTATAAATGTCTCTAGTGTGAGGCAGGGACTGGACGAGTGTTGGAGGGAGGTATATTCCCCCAGGACGTCCTTTATGTATCCATGCTGTAGAATCTGCCGTATACTTCTGTTCTAGCAGTCAGACATTTCACTCTGCAAATCACAGGCTCAACATTGTGTAAAACTACCACCGTATATAAGAGCACTCAGAATAAAAACTAGCGGCATGCCGTGCACTGCCCACGTCATGTGTACGGGATACAGGACCTGCAGGACCTGGTACGGCCATTATAGTTGATAGATTAATGATACCTGTGCAGATGAAGGGAAAAAAATATGTGCAACAGCAGGAGGAGAAAGTCTCAAAATGTAATTTGAAGAGTATAATAGAGAAATGGGAAACTTCTGGAGATGCAGATAAGTGGTACCAGGGCAAAACGTAAGTGCAGTCAGACATGGGAAAAGTGCAAATGATCCAGCGTAAAGGTTTGTTTAGTAGAAAAAATATTAAAACTTAGCTTTTATTAGCCATATAAAACACTGCTCCACAAAGAATACAGCAAATGTGCAACTATCATAGCTTACAGACCTACACGTTTGAACAAATCATGTCTTAATTATGGCCCTACTACTAGAATGACAAAAAGGCATATATATATATATATATATATATATATATATATATATATATATATCCACGTGCCTGTATGACCTCCCTACAATGCCTGGGCATGCTCCTGATGAGGTTGCGGATGGTCTCCTGTGGGATCTCCTCCCAGACCTGAACTAAAGCATCCGCCAACTCCTGGACAGTCTGTGGTGCAACGTGACGTTGGCGGATGGAGCGAGACATGATGTCCCAGATGTGCTCAATCGGATTCAGGTCTGGGGAACGGGCGGGCCAGTCCATAGCTTCAATGCCTCCATCTTGCAGGAACTGCTGACACACTCCAGCCACATGAGGTCTGCCATTGTCCAGCATTATGAGGAACCCAGGGCCAACCGCACCAGCATATGGTCTCACAAGGGGTCTGAGGATCTCATCTCGGTACCTAATGGAAGCCAGGCTACCTCTGGCGAGCACATGGAGGGCTGTGCGGCTCTCCAAAGAAATGCCACCCCACACCATTACTCACCCACTGCCAAACCGGTCATGCTGAAGGATGTCACTCTCCACGGCGTCTCCAGACTCTGTCACGTCTGTCACATGTGCTCAGTGTGAACCTGCTTTCATCTACGAAGAGCACAGGGCGCGAGTGGCAACTTTGCCAATCCTGGTGTTCTGTGGCAAATGCCAAGCGTCCTGCATGGTGTTGGGCTGTGAGCACAACCCCTATCTGTGGACGTCGGGCCCTCATACCACCCTCATGGAGTCGGTATCTAACCGTTTGTGCAGACACATGCACATTTGTGGCCTGCTGGAGGTCATTTTGCAGGGCTCTGGCAGTGCTCCTCCTGTTCCTCCTTTCACAAAGGCGGAGGTAGCGGTCCTGCTGCTGGGTTGTTGCCCTCCTACGGCCCCCTCCACATCTCCTGGTGTACTGGCCTGTCTCCTGGTAGCGCCTCCAGCCTCTGGACACAGCCAACCTTCTTGCCACAGCTCGCATTGATGTGCCATCCTGGATGAGCTGCACTATCTGAGCAACTTCTGTGGGTTGTAGAGTCTGTCTCATGCTACCACGAGTGTGAAAGCACAACCAACATTCAAAAGTGACCAAAACATCAGCCAGAAAGCATTGGTACTGAGATGTGGTCTGTGGTCCCCACCTGCAGAACCACTCCTTTATTGAGGGTGTCTTGATAATTGCCAATAATTTCCATCTATCCTCTATTCCATTTGCACATCAGCATGTGAAATTGATTGTCAATCAGTGTTGCTTCCTAAGTGGACAGTTTGATTTCACAGAAGTTTGATTTACTTGGAGTTATATTCTGTTGTTTTAAGTGTTCCCTTTATTTTTGGAGCAGTTTATATAGATACATACAGTGAGTACGGAAAGTATTCAGACTCCTTTAAATTTTTCACTCTTTGTTTCATTGCAGCCATTTGATAAATTCTAAAAAGTTCATTTTTTTCTCATTAAAGTACACTCAGCACCCCATCTTGACTGAAAAAAACAGCAATATTGAATTTTTTTGCAAATTTATTAAAAAAGAAAAACTGAAATATCACATGGTCATAAGTATTCAGATCCTTTGCTCAGACACTCATATTTAAGTCACATGCTGTCCATTTCCTTGTGATCCTCCTTGAGATGGTTCTACTCCTTCAATGGAGTCCAAATGTGTTTAATTAAACTGATAGGACTTGATTTGGAAAGGCACACACCTGTCTATATAAGACCCCACAGCTCACACTACATGTCAGACCAAATGAGAATCATGAGCTCAAACGAACTGCCCAAGGAGCTCAGAGACCGAATTGTGGCAAGGCACAGATCTAGCCAAGGTTATAAAAGAATTTCTGCATTACCCAAGGTTCATAAGAGCACAGTGGCCTCCATAATCCTTAAATGGAAGAAGTTTGGGACCACCAGAAGTCTTCCTAGACCTGGCCGTCCAGCCAAACTGAGCAATCGTGGGAGAAGAGCCTTGGTGAGAGAGGTAAAGAAGAACCCCAAGATCACTGTGGCTGAGCTCCAGAGATGCAGTAGGGAGATGGGAGAAAGTTCCACATAGTCAACTATCACTGCAGCCCTTCCCCAGTTGGGCCTTTATGGCAGAGTGGCCAGATGGAAGCCTCTCCTCATATGAAAGCCCGCATAGAGTTTGCTCAAAAACACATGAAGGACTCCCAGACTATGAGAAATAAGATTCTCTGGTCTGATGAGACGAAGATAGAACTTTTTGGTGATAATTCTAAGTGGTATGTGTGGAGAAAACCAGGCACTGCTCATCACCTGCCTAATACAATCCCAACAGTGAAACATGGTGGTGGCAGTTGTTAGAACCCTCCTGTTAGTTTTTTCTATTTTGTGGTCATGTGACCTTCTGCCTATTTATTCCAGCTCCGCCCTTCAGGCTTTGCTGGACTTCAGTGTTACTTTGACTCTTAATCTAGCCAGGTGCTTTGTACCTACTGTATCTCTCTAGTTTGTTTGGTCCTTGGACCACTAAGTACTTTTGTCTGTTTGTCTTCTTCTGCTACTACTTCTGCCAGGAGGTGTCCAGTTTTGTCCCAGTCCTTAGTTCTTTTAGGGACCCCTCCCTTTAATCTATAGGTCTGTGTTCAGATTAGCCGCGGACATAGGCGGGTCTGTTTGCAAGGAACAGGTTGCCCGCTGCATCGTAAGGAATCAGCTTAGTCCTATTGTATGGACAGATTTCCTCTCTTTCCTTAGTTCTTGTAGCAGATCATAACAGCAGTATCATGCTATGGGTGTGTTTTTCAGCTGCAGGGACAGGACGACTGGTTGCAATTGAAGGAAACATGAATGCGGCCAAGTACAGAGATATCCTGGATGAAAACCTCTTCCAGAGTGCTCTGCACCTCAGACTTGGCCAAAGGTTCACCTTCCAACAAGACAATGACCCTAAGCACACAGCTAAAATAACAAAGGAGTGGCTTCAGAACAACTATGTGACCATTCTTGACTGGCCCAGCCAGAGCCCTGACCTAAACCCAATTGAGCATCTTTGGAGAGACCTGAAAATGGCTGTCCACCAACGTTTCCCATTCATCCTGACGGAACTGGAGAGGATCTGCAAGGAAGAATGGCAGAGGATCCCAAAATGCTGGTGTGAAAAACTTGTTGCATCATTTCCAAGAAGACTCATGGCTGTACTAGCCCAAAAGGGTGCTTCTACTCAATACTGAGCAAAGGGTCTGAATACTTATGCCCGTGTGATATTTCAGTTTTTCTTTTTTATTAAATTTTGCAAAAATTTCTTCATTTCTGTTTTCTTTCAGACAAGATGGGGTGCAGAGTGGACTTTAATGAGAAAAAAATGAACTTTTTAGAATTTACCAAATGGCTGCAATGAAACAAAGAGTGAAAAATGTAAAGGGGTCTGAATACTTTCCGTACCCAGTGTACATGCATGGAAATAAAGGCAGAATTATATTTCTTAATACTGCAGTATCAGATCCTGTCTTGAATTTAACCCCTGTGGTATCCAATGTGAAAATCCACAGGGACTCCCCTGATGAATTACAATTGAGGAAATCATGAATTTTATATTCTCTATCATTACTTAAGGACATAAAACTATCTGTTTTAACCGCATGTAGACACGCTTTGCACCGATTGGCTCCACATCTGAAGAAACCTTTTGTGCTGAGCCAATTTGGTTGTACAGTATTAGTCTCACTCAGGGGTGGATTAAGAGTAGCAAGGGCCCCCTCCACACACCTGATTTATCACGTGACATGTCACATGATCCCCGTGATAGATCATGTGATAGTTCACGGGAAATTAATTTGGCATAATATTAATTGTGCTGCCCCATCTGAGAGCAGCACAATATTGGGGCAGATACCCTGATTCCAGCGATGTGTCACTTTTTCAGCTGCTTGTTGTCATTTTGAGAAAATCACCGTTTTATCTGCTGCAGATCTAGCAGCTCTCTGAATGCTGCGCTCTGTATAGCCCCGCCCACACCACTGATTGGCAGCTTTCTGCCCATGCTCAGTGTACACAGAAATCTACTGATCAGTGATGGGGGTGGGGTCCTACAGAACTTACTAGTCATCTAGTAATAATTACCTTCTGACAAATCAATGATTTTATCAAAACAACACTAAGCAGCCCAGTAAGTGACACATTACTGGAATCAGTGCCTCTAACCCTACATTATGCTGCTCTCAGATTAGGTGGCAAAAACCTGATGACAGATTCCCTTTAAAGGAGCTGTAAACACAAAAAAAGTTTGTATTAAAAAATACAAGCCATTTGTTAAATTAACTTTTTTTCATTGTTAATTCACATTAGACTGTATCTTCAACACTTTTGTCAGCAGGTCTTATTACAGACTCTGAATAGGGCAGCTCTCTCCCTCTCCCTCAGCAGAAAGTCACAGCATGGTTAAAAAACGGGATCTTTTATGATTTTCTCATAATAAATAAAAAAGGACATGCAAGTCCTCCAAACTATTTTCCGTTTCTGTATAGGGGAGGTCCTAAATCTTTCTTGTTCTTTAGTTGATCACATGTCAAAAAGGCAAAGCATTTACTATGAACTCGCCTAAAAAAATATACACTTGGAGAGTAATATCATCATTTGCATGTAAATATTCCTTGACTCTAAGGGCTCGCTCACACTGTCGTATAACACGGCCGAATGCTATGTGATGTTTTATCGGATAGGACTCGGCCCTATGTTATACTATGGGACAGTGCAGATCTGCGATTATTGGCATGAGAAAATAATCTCATTCGATATTCGGACCATGTGCACCCATACAAGTCTACGGGTGCACGTAAAACATTGGACTGCACTCGGATGTCATCCAAGTGCAGTCCGATGAACACTCACAGAGACTATGGAGAAGATGGAGAAATTAAGTTCTCCATCTTCTCCATATCTGTGCTGCGAGAGAATCGGATCACACTCAGTTGAAGCTCTGACAGAGTTTGAGCCGAGTGTCATTAGCATAATTGGCCCTATTCTCTTGCATGAGAGAATATATGGCTTAGTGAGTGGACCCTAAAACTGAATAGTAGTGACGGACAGGAACCTCACAAGCGGGATCCATGTAGCTCTCAGATGTCATGTAGGTAGGGCTTCATTCCATGGGGTAGGGCTTAATTTCAAGGTATATAAAAAAAATGGACTTCAAATAAAAATTAAATGAACACAAAAAGCACTAATTGAATTATTTTTTTTCGTATTTATGTTTGCAGCCCCTTTAAAAACCCTTTGAGGACCAAGACACATATATGTCCCATAGTTTTAAACTGGAAAAAAATTTGATTGAATAAAATGTAAGGTCCTCAAAGGTTTAAGTAGGTCATAAATTCATATGAATACTTGCTCATACAATTGCACATGCCAAAAGATGAAGAAGAACAGAATCAAAAATATGACATTAAGTGGAGCACTTACAGGTATTCAAGGTGAAAGAGACCAGCAAAGGCATCGTCTCGAATGACAGTAAATGAGTTAGAATTCAGCAAGCTGAAAATGAAGACAGCAGGTTAGAAGCGAACCAGACTTTATGGTGCTCAGAATTAGTCAAGCAGAATTTATTGACTGATGTTGCAAAGCACTGAGACTCCCGCTGTGTATAGATGGCGCCGTGCGGCCTCCCGCTGTGTATAGATGGCGCCGTGTGGCCTCCCGCTGTGTATAGATGGCGCCGTGCGGCCTCCCGCTGTGTATAGATGGCACCGTATAGATGGCTACATGCGGCCTCCTGCTGAGTATACGTGTATAGATGGCTACGTGAGGCCTCCTGCTGAGTATAGATGCCGCACGGCGCTCCCCCCAGAGACAGCAGGAGGCCGCACAGCGCCATCTATACTCAGCGGGAGACCGCACGTAGCCATCTATACACAGCAGGAGGCCGCACGGTGACATCTATACTCAGCGGGGGGCCGCAAGTAGCCATCTATACACAGCGGGGGGCGCACGTAGCCATCTATACACAGCAGGAGGCCGCACGGCGCCATCTATACTCAGCGGGGAGCCGCACGTAGCCATCTATACACAGCGGGGGGCGCACGTAGCCATCTATACACAGCGGGGGGCCGCACGTAGCCATCTATACACAGCGGGGGGCCGCACGGCGCCGTCTATACACAGCAGGGGGCCGCACGTAGCCATCTATACACAGCAGGGGGGCGCACGTAGCCATCTATACACAGCTGGGGGCTGCACGTAGCCATCTATACACAGCGGGAGGCTGCACGGCGCCCCCCCAGAGACATCAGGAGGCCGCACGGCGCCAGCTATACTCAGCAGGAGGCCGCATGCAGTCATACACACACACAAACGTATACAGACACGCATAAACACATTTGAAACACAAAAATACATACAAACAGACATCACACAATGACATCTGCCCACACACACACACACAAACAGACAGACATCACACACACACACACACACACACACACCTGCCCACACACACACACCTGCCCACATACACACACACACATACACACACACACACACATACACACATATACACACATACACACACACACACACACACATACACACACACATACATACACACACACACACACACACATATACACACACACATACACACATATACACACACACACACATACACACACACATACACACATACATACACACACATACACACACACATACATACACACACACACACACACATACACATACATACACACACATACACATACACACACGCTTCTTAAATTCTGAGGAGCAAGAAGTGATTGTTTCCTAGCAGTCCGCTGTTCCTTTTTTGATCACCTCTTAGATTTGTAAGTGGACCCACTAGTCTAGTGTCCATAGAGCACCATACAAGTTTTCTGCTGGGGATTTGTTTTCAGGGCCATGTTCACACATGTCCATGTTGCCGGACACTGCTGTTTCTGTGGCATGTGCATGGATTTATACACTCGCTATTCTCAACAGCTGGACCTTTGGATTTTGGCAATGTTTGCGTTTTTTGACCAGATTCGCGTCAGGCGCTCCCACACTCGAGGGGACGAGCATCTCCGGAATTTGCGATTAAGCCTCGGCGTCCGCGCTACAGTTTTCTGGCTCTGGAACGCACGCGGTTTGGAGCTGGACGCCGCTATTCGGCGTGCCGCACTCTTATCACATGCCGGACGCGCTGTAATTTTTTCGTAACGTTTCGAGATGAAAAAATTTTTCCAAAGAAATCCTCTCTGCCATCTTCTTTAATAGCCAGCTCTCACCTACAATAGCCAGCCCTCACGAAAAAACTTCGCAGCTGGACGACGCAACGCTCGCCATTTTACAGATCCAGCCCGGGAGATGCTCTGCACGCCGCCCCGGGTCGATCCGACGCCATTAAGGCTCCGAAAAAAGGCTTGCAAAAACCTCGTCCGTGCCAGGTCCGAAAAACAAGCCATTTAGCCAGCCCTCACAACATTTCATCACTTGGAAATGACCACCAGATGGCATCTGTGCTTTAAATATCATTCATTACTTGTCAGCCAGAATTCAGCTGCATTTCTGGAAATTGAACACTGGATGGCAGCTGTGCTTTAAAAGCCATTCACTCGTTCGTGATAGACCCTCACAGGAAACACACAATAAGGAGATTTTTCACTTATCCTTCGGTGGAAAGGCTGTGATGGGGGGAGGGGATGATGATGTATCTTTTTTGTCTCTGTTGTTTCACTGAGATTAGGACTTTCAAAGCTGCTGCCTGACCTTGTAAAACATTAACTCTTTTAACACAGATTGTGACCATATAATCAAATGAGAATAAGGAGTTTAATTAAAGGCATTTAAAAAGTTGCAATTTTATTACATCATTATTTAAAAAGACACAAAAATGGCAGCAATAATCACATCCATAGATGGAGCCCATATTTCATATCAAAAATAGGTAAAAGTAAATAGAGCATGTGACCATGTTGTAAAACACTTAAAGTTGTGTAAAAACCGTGGCGTAGGAACGGGCGGTGAAATAAGCGCGCCAAAAAAACTATAAAGTTTAAGTTTTTTTTCCGTAATCCATCAGATGAGCGTGATAACGGAAGCTGCGCAGAACGGCGGCGCGTAGGAACGGGCGGTGAAATAAGCGCGGCAAAAAAACTATAAAGTTTACGTTTTTTTTCCGTAATTCATCAGATGAGCGTGATAACGGACGCTGCGCTGAACGGCGAAGCGTAGGAACGGGCGGTGAAATAAGCGCGCCAAAAAAACTATAAAGTTTACGTTTTTTTTCCGTAATTCATCAGATGAGCGTGATAACGGAAGCTGCGCTGAACGGTGGCGCGTAGTAACAGGCGGTGAAATAAGCGCGCCAAAAAACTATAAAGTTTACTTTTTTTCCATAATTCATTAGATGAGCGTGATAACGGAAGCTGCGTTGAACGGCGGCGCGTAGGAACGGGCGGTGAAATAAGCGCGTCAAAAAAACTGTAAAGTTTACGTTTTTTTTCCGTAATTCATCAAATGAGCGTGATAACGGAAGCTGCGCTGAACGGCGGCGCGTAGGAAAAGGCAGTGAAATAAGCGCGCCAAAAAAACTATAAAGTTTACGTTTTTTTTCCGTAATTTATCAGATGAGCGTGATAACGAACGCAGCCCTTAACGGCGGCGTCAGAGCGACTTTTTTTTGTTGCAGATTGAATTTTAAGTGCTTTTGCTATCATCAAACCTGTAGCCAGCTCTAATCCTCATTGAGCTATTCCAAGGGTGAGGGCTGGCTAAGGGTCGCCCTGGAGGCACCTGTAGCCAGCTCTCATCCTCATTGAGCTGCTCCAAGGGTGAGGGCTGGCTAGGGGTCGCCCTGGAGGCACCTGTAGCCAGCTCTCATCCTCATTGAGCTGCTCCAAGGGTGAGGGCTGGCTAGGGGTCGCCCTGGAGGCACCTGTAGCCAGCTCTCATCCTCATTGAGCTGCTCCAAGGGTGAGGGCTGGCTAGGGGTCGCCCTGGAGGCACCTGTAGCCAGCTCTCATCCTCATTGAGCTGCTCCAAGGGTGAGGGCTGGCTAGGGGTCGCCCTGGAGGCACCTGTAGCCAGCTCTCATCCTCATTGAGCTGCTCCAAGGGTGAGGGCTGGCTAGGGGTCGCCCTGGAGGCACCTGTAGCCAGCTCTCATCCTCATTGAGCTGCTCCAAGGGTGAGGGCTGGCTAGGGGTCGCCCTGGAGGCACCTGTAGCCAGCTCTCATCCTCATTGAGCTGCTCCAAGGGTGAGGGCTGGCTAGGGGTCGCCCTGGAGGCACCTGTAGCCAGCTCTCATCCTCATTGAGCTGCTCCAAGGGTGAGGGCTGGCTAGGGGTCGCCCTGGAGGCACCTGTAGCCAGCTCTCATCCTCATTGAGCTATTCGAAGGGTGAGGGCTGGCTACGTGTCGCCCTGGAGGCACCTGTAGCCAACTCTCATCCTCATTGAGCGTGATAACGGACTCTGCGCTGAACGGCGGCGCATAGGAACGGGCGGTGAAATAAGCACGCCAAAAAAACTATAAAGTTTACGTTTTTTTTCCGTAATTCATCAGATGAGGGTGATAACGGATGCTGTGCTGAACGGCGGCGCGTAGGAACGGGCGGTGAAATAAGCGCGCCAAAAAAACTATAAAATTTACGTTTTTTTTCCGTAATTCATCAGATGAGCGTGATAACGGAAGCTGCGCTAAACGGCGGCGCGTAGGAACGGGCGGTGAAATAAGCGCGCCAAAAAAGCTATAAAGTGTACGTTTTTTTTCCATAATTCATTAGATGAGCGTGATAACGGAAGCTGCGTTGAACGGCGGCGCGTAGGAACGGGCGGTGAAATAAGCGCGCCAAAAAAACTATAAAGTTTACGTTTTTTTTCCGTAATTCATCAGATGAGCGTGATAACGGATGCTGTGCTGAACGGCGGCACGTAGGAACGGGCGATGAAATAAGTGCGCCAAAAAAACTATAAAGTTTACGTTTTTTTTCCGTAATTCATCAGATGAGCGTGATAACGGACGCTGCGCTGAATGGTGGCGCGTAGGAACGGGCGGTGAAATAAGCGCGCCAAAAAAACTATAAAGTTTACGTTTTTTTTCCGTAATTCATCAGATGAGCGTGATAACGGATGCTGTGCTGAACGGCGGCACGTAGGAACGGGCGATGAAATAAGTGCGCCAAAAAAACGATAAAGTTTACGTTTTTTTTCTGTAATTTATCAGATCAGCGTGATAACGGACGCAGCCCTTAACGGCGGCGTCAGAGCGACTTTATTTTGTTGCAGATTGAATTTTAAGTGCTTTTGCTATCATCAAACCTGTAGCCAGCTCTCATCCTCATTGAGCTATTCCAAGGGTGAGGGCTGGCTAGGGGTCGCCCTGGAGGCACCTGTAGCCAGCTCTCATCCTCATTGAGCTGCTCCAAGGGTGAGGGCTGGCTAGGGGTCGCCCTGGAGGCACCTGTAGCCAGCTCTCATCCTCATTGAGCTGCTCCAAGGGTGAGGGCTGGCTAGGGGTCGCCCTGGAGGCACCTGTAGCCAGCTCTCATCCTCATTGAGCTGCTCCAAGGGTGAGGGCTGGCTAGGGGTCGCCCTGGAGGCACCTGTAGCCAGCTCTCATCCTCATTGAGCTGCTCCAAGGGTGAGGGCTGGCTAGGGGTCGCCCTGGAGGCACCTGTAGCCAGCTCTCATCCTCATTGAGCTGCTCCAAGGGTGAGGGCTGGCTAGGGGTCGCCCTGGAGGCACCTGTAGCCAGCTCTCATCCTCATTGAGCTGCTCCAAGGGTGAGGGCTGGCTAGGGGTCGCCCTGGAGGCACCTGTAGCCAGCTCTCATCCTCATTGAGCTATTCCAAGGGTGAGGGCTGGCTACGTGTCGCCCTGGAGGCACTTGTAGCCAGCTCTCATCCTCATTGAGCGTGATAACGGACGCTGCGCTGAACGGCGGCGCATAGGAACGGGCGGTGAAATAAGCGCGCCAAAAAAACTATAAAGTTTACGTTTTTTTCCGTAATTCATCAGATGAGGGTGATAACGGACGCTGCGCTGAACGGCGGCGCGTAGGAACGGGCGGTGAAATAAGCGCGCCAAAAAAACTATAAAGTTTACGTTTTTTTTCCGTAATTCATCAGATGAGCGTGATAACGGACGCTGCGCTGAATGGCGGCGCGTAGGAACGGGCGGTGAAATAAGCGCGCCAAAAAAACTATAAAGTTTACGTTTTTTTTCCGTAATTCATCAGATGAGGGTGATAACGGACGCTGCGCTGAACGGCGGCGCGTAGGAACGGGCGGTGAAATAAGCGCGCCAAAAAAACTATAAAATTTACGTTTTTTTTCCGTAATTCATCAGATGAGCGTGATAACGGAAGCTGCGCTAAACGGCGGCGCGTAGGAACGGGCGGTGAAATAAGCGCGCCAAGAAAGCTATAAAGTGTACGTTTTTTTTCCATAATTCATTAGATGAGCGTGATAACGGAAGCTGCGTTGAACGGCGGCGCGTAGGAACGGGCGGTGAAATAAGCGCGCCAAAAAAACTATAAAGTTTACGTTTTTTTCCGTAATTCATCAGATGAGCGTGATAACGGATGCTGTGCTGAACGGCGGCACGTAGGAACGGGCGATAAAATAAGTGCGCCAAAAAAACTATAAAGTTTACGTTTTTTTTCCGTAATTCATCAGATGAGCGTGATAACGGATGCTGTGCTGAACGGCGGCACGTAGGAACGGGCGATGAAATAAGTGCGCCAAAAAAACGATAAAGTTTACGTTTTTTTTCTGTAATTTATCAGATCAGCGTGATAACGGACGCAGCCCTTAACGGCGGCGTCAGAGCGACTTTATTTTGTTGCAGATTGAATTTTAAGTGCTTTTGCTATCATCAAACCTGTAGCCAGCTCTCATCCTCATTGAGCTATTCCAAGGGTGAGGGCTGGCTAAGGGTCGCCCTGGAGGCACCTGTAGCCAGCTCTCATCCTCATTGAGCTGCTCCAAGGGTGAGGGCTGGCTAGGGGTCGCCCTGGAGGCACCTGTAGCCAGCTCTCATCCTCATTGAGCTGCTCCAAGGGTGAGGGCTGGCTAGAGGTCGCCCTGGAGGCACCTGTAGCCAGCTCTCATCCTCATTGAGCTGCTCCAAGGGTGAGGGCTGGCTAGGGGTCGCCCTGGAGGCACCTGTAGCCAGCTCTCATCCTCATTGAGCTGCTCCAAGGGTGAGGGCTGGCTAGGGGTCGCCCTGGAGGCACCTGTAGCCAGCTCTCATCCTCATTGAGCTATTCCAAGGGTGAGGGCTGGCTACGTGTCGCCCTGGAGGCACTTGTAGCCAGCTCTCATCCTCATTGAGCGTGATAACGGACGCTGCGCTGAACGGCGGCGCATAGGAACGGGCGGTGAAATAAGCGCGCCAAAAAAACTATAAAGTTTACGTTTTTTTTCCGTAATTCATCAGATGAGCGTGATAACGGATGCTGTGCTGAACGGCGGCACGTAGGAACGGGCGATGAAATAAGTGCGCCAAAAAAACGATAAAGTTTACGTTTTTTTTCTGTAATTTATCAGATCAGCGTGATAACGGACGCAGCCCTTAACGGCGGCGTCAGAGCGACTTTATTTTGTTGCAGATTGAATTTTAAGTGCTTTTGCTATCATCAAACCTGTAGCCAGCTCTCATCCTCATTGAGCTATTCCAAGGGTGAGGGCTGGCTAGGGGTCGCCCTGGAGGCACCTGTAGCCAGCTCTCATCCTCATTGAGCTGCTCCAAGGGTGAGGGCTGGCTAGGGGTCGCCCTGGAGGCACCTGTAGCCAGCTCTCATCCTCATTGAGCTGCTCCAAGGGTGAGGGCTGGCTAGGGGTCGCCCTGGAGGCACCTGTAGCCAGCTCTCATCCTCATTGAGCTGCTCCAAGGGTGAGGGCTGGCTAGGGGTCGCCCTGGAGGCACCTGTAGCCAGCTCTCATCCTCATTGAGCTGCTCCAAGGGTGAGGGCTGGCTAGGGGTCGCCCTGGAGGCACCTGTAGCCAGCTCTCATCCTCATTGAGCTGCTCCAAGGGTGAGGGCTGGCTAGGGGTCGCCCTGGAGGCACCTGTAGCCAGCTCTCATCCTCATTGAGCTATTCCAAGGGTGAGGGCTGGCTACGTGTCGCCCTGGAGGCACTTGTAGCCAGCTCTCATCCTCATTGAGCATGATAACGGACGCTGCGCTGAACGGCGGCGCATAGGAACGGGCGGTGAAATAAGCGCGCCCAAAAAACTATAAAGTTTACGTTTTTTTTCCGTAATTCATCAGATGAGGGTGATAACGGACGCTGCGCTGAACGGCGGCGCGTAGGAACGGGCGGTGAAATAAGCGCGCCAAAAAAACTATAAATTTTACGTTTTTTTTCCGTAATTCATCAGATGAGCGTGATAACGGACGCTGCACTGAATGGCGGCGCGTAGGAACGGGCGGTGAAAAAAGCGCGCCAAAAAAACTATAAAGTTTACGTTTTTTTTCCGTAATTCATCAGATGAGCGTGATAACGGATGCTGTGCTGAACGGCGGCACGTAGGAACGGGCGATGAAATAAGTGCGCCAAAAAAACTATAAAGTTTACGTTTTTTTTCCGTAATTCATCAGATGAGCGTGATAACGGATGCTGTGCTGAACGGCGGCACGTAGGAACGGGCGATGAAATAAGTGCGCCAAAAAAACGATAAAGTTTACGTTTTTTTTCTGTAATTTATCAGATCAGCGTGATAACGGACGCAGCCCTTAACGGCGGCGTCAGAGCGACTTTATTTTGTTGCATTTGAATTTTAAGTGCTTTTGCTATCATCAAACCTGTAGCCAGCTCTCATCCTCATTGAGCTATTCGAAGGGTGAGGGCTGGCTAAGGGTCGCCCTGGAGGCACCTGTAGCCAGCTCTCATCCTCATTGAGCTGCTCCAAGGGTGAGGGCTGGCTAGGGGTCGCCCTGGAGGCACCTGTAGCCAGCTCTCATCCTCATGGAGCTGCTCCAAGGGTGAGGGCTGGCTACGGGTCGCCCTGGAGGCACCTGTAGCCAGCTCTCATCCTCATTGAGCTGCTCCAAGGGTGAGGGCTGGCTAGGGTTCGCCCTGGAGGCACCTGTAGCCAGCTCTCATCCTCATTGAGCTGCTCCAAGGGTGAGGGCTGGCTAGGGGTCGCCCTGGAGGCACCTGTAGCCAGCTCTCATCCTCATTGAGCTATTCCAAGGGTGAGGGCTGGCTACGTGTCGCCCTGGAGGCACTTGTAGCCAGCTCTCATCCTCATTGAGCGTGATAACGGACGCTGCGCTGAACGGCGGCGCATAGGAACGGGCGGTGAAATAAGCGCGCCAAAAAAACTATAAAGTTTACGTTTTTTTTCCGTAATTCATCAGATGAGGGTGATAACGGACGCTGCGCTGAACGGCGGCGCGTAGGAACGGGCGGTGAAATAAGCGCGCCAAAAAAACTATAAAGTTTACGTTTTTTTTCCGTAATTCATCAGATGAGCGTGATAACGGACGCTGCGCTGAATGGCGGCGCGTAGGAACGGGCGGTGAAATAAGCGCGCCAAAAAAACTATAAAGTTTACGTTTTTTTTCCGTAATTCATCAGATGAGCGTGATAACGGATGCTGTGCTGAACGGCGGCACGTAGGAACGGGCGATGAAATAAGTGCGCCAAAAAAACGATAAAGTTTACGTTTTTTTTCTGTAATTTATCAGATCACCGTGATAACAGACGCAGCCGTTAACGGCGGCGTCAGAGCGACTTTTTTTTGTTGCAGATTGAATTTTAAGTGCTTTTGCTATCATCAAACCTGTAGCCAGCTCTCATCCTCATTGAGCTATTCCAAGGGTGAGGGCTGGCTAAGGGTCGCCCTGGAGGCACCTGTAGCCAGCTCTCATCCTCATTGAGCTGCTCCAAGGGTGAGGGCTGGCTAGGGGTCGCCCTGGAGGCACCTGTAGCCAGCTCTCATCCTCATTGAGCTGCTCCAAGGGTGAGGGCTGGCTAGGGGTCGCCCTGGAGGCACCTGTAGCCAGCTCTCATCCTCATTGAGCTGCTCCAAGGGTGAGGGCTGGCTAGGGGTCGCCCTGGAGGCACCTGTAGCCAGCTCTCATCCTCATTGAGCTGCTCCAAGGGTGAGGGCTGGCTAGGGGTCGCCCTGGAGGCACCTGTAGCCAGCTCTCATCCTCATTGAGCTGCTCCAAGGGTGAGGGCTGGCTAGGGGTCGCCCTGGAGGCACCTGTAGCCAGCTCTCATCCTCATTGAGCTGCTCCAAGGGTGAGGGCTGGCTAGGGGTCGCCCTGGAGGCACCTGTAGCCAGCTCTCATCCTCATTGAGCTGCTCCAAGGGTGAGGGCTGGCTAGGGGTCGCCCTGGAGGCACCTGTAGCCAGCTCTCATCCTCATTGAGCTGCTCCAAGGGTGAGGGCTGGCTAGGGGTCGCCCTGGAGGCACCTGTAGCCAGCTCTCATCCTCATTGAGCTATTCGAAGGGTGAGGGCTGGCTACGTGTCGCCCTGGAGGCACCTGTAGCCAACTCTCATCCTCATTGAGCGTGATAACGGACGCTGCGCTGAACGGCGGCGCATAGGAACGGGCGGTGAAATAAGCGCGCCAAAAAAACTATAAAGTTTACGTTTTTTTTCCGTAATTCATCAGATGAGGGTGATAACGGACGCTGCGCTGAACGGCGGCGCGTAGGAACGGGCGGTGAAATAAGCGCGCCAAAAAAACTATAAAATTTACGTTTTTTTTCCGTAATTCATCAGATGAGCGTGATAACGGAAGCTGCGCTAAACGGCGGCGCGTAGGAACGGGCGGTGAAATAAGCGCGCCAAAAAAGCTATAAAGTGTACGTTTTTTTTCCATAATTCATTAGATGAGCGTGATAACGGAAGCTGCGTTGAACGGCGGCGCGTAGGAACGGGCGGTGAAATAAGCGCGCCAAAAAAACTATAAAGTTTACGTTTTTTTCCGTAATTCATCAGATGAGCGTGATAACGGATGCTGTGCTGAACGGCGGCACGTAGGAACGGGCGATGAAATAAGTGCGCCAAAAAAACTATAAAGTTTACGTTTTTTTTCCGTAATTCATCAGATGAGCGTGATAACGGATGCTGTGCTGAACGGCGGCACGTAGGAACGGGCGATGAAATAAGTGCGCCAAAAAAACGATAAAGTTTACGTTTTTTTTCTGTAATTTATCAGATCAGCGTGATAACGGACGCAGCCCTTAACGGCGGCGTCAGAGCGACTTTATTTTGTTGCAGATTGAATTTTAAGTGCTTTTGCTATCATCAAACCTGTAGCCAGCTCTCATCCTCATTGAGCTATTCCAAGGGTGAGGGCTGGCTACGGGTCGCCCTGGAGGCACCTGTAGCCAGCTCTCATCCTCATTGAGCTGCTCCAAGGGTGAGGGCTGGCTAGGGGTCGCCCTGGAGGCACCTGTAGCCAGCTCTCATCCTCATTGAGCTGCTCCAAGGGTGAGGGCTGGCTAGGGGTCGCCCTGGAGGCACCTGTAGCCAGCTCTCATCCTCATTGAGCTGCTCCAAGGGTGAGGGCTGGCTAGGGTTCGCCCTGGAAGCACCTGTAGCCAGCTCTCATCCTCATTGAGCTGCTCCAAGGGTGAGGGCTGGCTACGGGTCGCCCTGGAGGCACCTGTAGCCAGCTCTCATCCTCATTGAGCTGCTCCAAGGGTGAGGGCTGGCTAGGGGTCGCCCTGGAGGCACCTGTAGCCAGCTCTCATCCTCATTGAGCTGCTCCAAGGGTGAGGGCTGGCTAGGGGTCGCCCTGGAGGCACCTGTAGCCAGCTCTCATCCTCATTGAGCTGCTCCAAGGGTGAGGGCTGGCTAGGGTTCGCCCTGGAAGCACCTGTAGCCAGCTCTCATCCTCATTGAGCTGCTCCAAGGGTGAGGGCTGGCTAGGGGTCGCCCTGGAGGCACCTGTAGCCAGCTCTCATCCTCATTGAGCTATTCCAAGGGTGAGGGCTGGCTACGTGTCGCCCTGGAGGCACTTGTAGCCAGCTCTCATCCTCATTGAGCGTGATAACGGACGCTGCGCTGAACGGCGGCGCATAGGAACGGGCGGTGAAATAAGCACGCCAAAAAAAACTATAAAGTTTACGTTTTTTTTCCGTAATTCATCAGATGAGGGTGATAACGGACGCTGCGCTGAACGGCGGTGCGTAGGAACGGGCGGTGAAATAAGCGCGCCAAAAAAACTATAAAGTTTACGTTTTTTTTCCGTAATTCATCAGATGAGCGTGATAACGGACGCTGCGCTGAATGGCGGCGCGTAGGAACGGGCGGTGAAATAAGCGCGCCAAAAAAACTATAAAGTTTACGTTTTTTTTCCGTAAATCATCAGATGAGCGTGATAACGGATGCTGTGCTGAACGGCGGCACGTAGGAACGGGCGATGAAATAAGTGCGCCAAAAAAACGATAAAGTTTACGTTTTTTTTCTGTAATTTATCAGATCACCGTGATAACGGACGCAGCCCTTAACGGCGGCGTCAGAGCGACTTTTTTTTGTTGCAGATTGAATTTTAAGTGCTTTTGCTATCATCAAACCTGTAGCCAGCTCTCATCCTCATTGAGCTATTCCAAGGGTGAGGGCTGGCTAAGGGTCGCCCTGGAGGCACCTGTAGCCAGCTCTCATCCTCATTGAGCTGCTCCAAAGGTGAGGGCTGGCTAGGGGTCGCCCTGGAGGCACCTGTAGCCAGCTCTCATCCTCATTGAGCTGCTCCAAGGGTGAGGGCTGGCTAGGGGTCGCCCTGGAGGCACCTGTAGCCAGCTCTCATCCTCATTGAGCTGCTCCAAGGGTGAGGGCTGGCTACGGGTCGCCCTGGAGGCACCTGTAGCCAGCTCTCATCCTCATTGAGCTGCTCCAAGGGTGAGGGCTGGCTAGGGGTCGCCCTGGAGGCACCTGTAGCCAGCTCTCATCCTCATTGAGCTGCTCCAAGGGTGAGGGCTGGCTAGGGGTCGCCCTGGAGGCACCTGTAGCCAGCTCTCATCCTCATTGAGCTGCTCCAAGGGTGAGGGCTGGCTAGGGGTCGCCCTGGAGGCACCTGTAGCCAGCTCTCATCCTCATTGAGCTGCTCCAAGGGTGAGGGCTGGCTACGGGTCGCCCTGGAGGCACCTGTAGCCAGCTCTCATCCTCATTGAGCTGCTCCAAGGGTGAGGGCTGGCTAGGGGTCGCCCTGGAGGCACCTGTAGCCAGCTCTCATCCTCATTGAGCTGCTCCAAGGGTGAGGGCTGGCTAGGGGTCGCCCTGGAGGCACCTGTAGCCAGCTCTCATCCTCATTGAGCTGCTCCAAGGGTGAGGGCTGGCTAGGGGTCGCCCTGGAGGCACCTGTAGCCAGCTCTCATCCTCATTGAGCTGCTCCAAGGGTGAGGGCTGGCTAGGGGTCGCCCTGGAGGCACCTGTAGCCAGCTCTCATCCTCATTGAGCTGCTCCAAGGGTGAGGGCTGGCTAGGGGTCGCCCTGGAGGCACCTGTAGCCAGCTCTCATCCTCATTGAGCTGCTCCAAGGGTGAGGGCTGGCTAGGGGTCGCCCTGGAGACACCTGTAGCCAGCTCTCATCCTCATTGAGCTATTCGAAGGGTGAGGGCTGGCTACGTGTCGCCCTGGAGGCACCTGTAGCCAACTCTCATCCTCATTGAGCGTGATAACGGACGCTGCGCTGAACGGCGGCGCATAGGAACGGGCGGTGAAATAAGCGCGCCAAAAAAACTATAAAGTTTACGTTTTTTTTCGTAATTCATCAGATGAGGGTGATAACGGACGCTGCGCTGAACGGCGGCGCGTAGGAACGGGCGGTGAAATAAGCGCGCCAAAAAAACTAAAAAATTTACGTTTTTTTTCCGTAATTCATCAGATGAGCGTGATAACGGACGCTGCGCTGAATGGCGGCGCGTAGGAACGGGCGGTGAAATAAGCGCGCCAAAAAAACTATAAAATTTACGTTTTTTTTCCGTAAATCATCAGATGAGCGTGATAACGGATGCTGTGCTGAACGGCGGCACGTAGGAACGGGCGATGAAATAAGTGCGCCAAAAAAACGATAAAGTTTACGTTTTTTTTCTGTAATTTATCAGATCACCGTGATAACGGACGCAGCCCTTAACGGCGGCGTCAGAGCGACTTTTTTTTGTTGCAGATTGAATTTTAAGTGCTTTTGCTATCATCAAACCTGTAGCCAGCTCTCATCCTCATTGAGCTATTCCAAGGGTGAGGGCTGGCTAAGGGTCGCCCTGGAGTCACCTGTAGCCAGCTCTCATCCTCATTGAGCTGCTCCAAGGGTGAGGGCTGGCTAGGGGTCGCCCTGGAGGCACCTGTAGCCAGCTCTCATCCTCATTGAGCTGCTCCAAGGGTGAGGGCTGGCTAGGGGTCGCCCTGGAGGCACCTGTAGCCAGCTCTCATCCTCATTGAGCTGCTCCAAGGGTGAGGGCTGGCTAGGGGTCGCCCTGGAGGCACCTGTAGCCAGCTCTCATCCTCATTGAGCTGCTCCAAGGGTGAGGGCTGGCTAGGGGTCGCCCTGGAGGCACCTGTAGCCAGCTCTCATCCTCATTGAGCTGCTCCAAGGGTGAGGGCTGGCTAGGGGTCGCCCTGGAGGCACCTGTAGCCAGCTCTCATCCTCATTGAGCTGCTCCAAGGGTGAGGGCTGGCTAGGGGTCGCCCTGGAGGCACCTGTAGCCAGCTCTCATCCTCATTGAGCTGCTCCAAGGGTGAGGGCTGGCTAGGGGTCGCCCTGGAGGCACCTGTAGCCAGCTCTCATCCTCATTGAGCTGCTCCAAGGGTGAGAGCTGGCTAGGGGTCGCCCTGGAGGCACCTGTAGCCAGCTCTCATCCTCATTGAGCTGCTCCAAGGGTGAGGGCTGGCTAGGGGTCGCCCTGGAGGCACCTGTAGCCAGCTCTCATCCTCATTGAGCTGCTCCAAGGGTGAGGGCTGGCTAGGGGTCGCCCTGGAGGCACCTGTAGCCAGCTCTCATCCTCATTGAGCTGCTCCAAGGGTGAGGGCTGGCTAGGGGTCGCCCTGGAGGCACCTGTAGCCAGCTCTCATCCTCATTGAGCTGCTCCAAGGGTGAGGGCTGGCTAGGGGTCGCCCTGGAGACACCTGTAGCCAGCTCTCATCCTCATTGAGCTATTCGAAGGGTGAGGGCTGGCTACGTGTCGCCCTGGAGGCACCTGTAGCCAACTCTCATCCTCATTGAGCGTGATAACGGACGCTGCGCTGAACGGCGGCGCATAGGAACGGGCGGTGAAATAAGCGCGCCAAAAAAACTATAAAGTTTACGTTTTTTTTCGTAATTCATCAGATGAGGGTGATAACGGACGCTGCGCTGAACGGCGGCGCGTAGGAACGGGCGGTGAAATAAGCGCGCCAAAAAAACTATAAAATTTACGTTTTTTTTCCGTAATTCATCAGATGAGCGTGATAACGGAAGCTGCGCTGAATGGCGGCGCGTAGGAACGGGCGGTGAAATAAGCGCGCCAAAAAAGCTATAAAGTGAACGTTTTTTTTCCATAATTCATTAGATGAGCGTGATAACGGAAGCTGCGTTGAACGGCGGCGCGTAGGAACGGGCGGTGAAATAAGCGCGCCAAAAAAACTATAAAGTTTACGTTTTTTTTCCGTAATTCATCAGATGAGCGTGATAACGGACGCTGCGCTGAATGGCGGCGCGTAGGAACGGGCGGTGAAATAAGCGCGCCAAAAAAACTATAAAGTTTACGTTTTTTTTCCGTAATTCATCAGATGAGCGTGATAACGGATGCTGTGCTGAACGGCGGCACGTAGGAACGGGTGGTGAAATAAGTGCGCCAAAAAAACGATAAAGTTTACGTTTTTTTTCTGTAATTTATCAGATGAGCGTGATAACGGACGCAGCCCTTAACGGCGGCGTCAGAGCGACTTTTTTTTGTTGCAGATTGAATTTTAAGTGCTTTTGGTATCATCAAACCTGTAGCCAGCTCTCATCCTCATTGAGCTATTCCAAGGGTGAGGGCTGGCTAGGGGTCGCCCTGGAGGCACCTGTAGCCAGCTCTCATCCTCATTGAGCTGCTCCAAGGGTGAGGGCTGGCTAGGGGTCGCCCTGGAGGCACCTGTAGCCAGCTCTCATCCTCATTGAGCTGCTCCAAGGGTGAGGGCTGGCTAGGGGTCGCCCTGGAGGCACCTGTAGCCAGCTCTCATCCTCATTGAGCTGCTCCAAGGGTGAGGGCTGGCTAGGGGTCGCCCTGGAGGCACCTGTAGCCAGCTCTCATCCTCATTGAGCTGCTCCAAGGGTGAGGGCTGGCTAGGGGTCGCCCTGGAGGCACCTGTAGCCAGCTCTCATCCTCATTGAGCTGCTCCAAGCGTGAGGGCTGGCTAGGGGTCGCCCTGGAGGCACCTGTAGCCAGCTCTCATCCTCATTGAGCTGCTCCAAGGGTGAGGGCTGGCTAGGGGTCGCCCTGGAGTCACCTGTAGCCAGCTCTCATCCTCATTGAGCTGCTCCAAGGGTGAGGGCTGGCTAGGGTCGCCCTGGAGGCACCTTTAGCCAGCTCTCATCCTCATTGAGCTGCTCCAAGGGTGAGGGCTGGCTAGGGGTCGCCCTGGAGGCACCTGTAGCCAGCTCTCATCCTCATTGAGCTGCTCCAAGGGTGAGGGCTGGCTAGGGGTCGGCCTGGAGGCACCTGTAGCCAGCTCTCATCCTCATTGAGCTATTCCAAGGGTGAGGGCTGGCTACGTGTCGCCCTGGAGGCACTTGTAGCCAGCTCTCATCCTCATTGAGCGTGATAACGGACGCTGCGCTGAATGGCGGCGCATAGGAACGGGCGGTGAAATAAGCGCGCCAAAAAAAACTATAAAGTTTACGTTTTTTTTCCGTAATTCATCAGATGAGGGTGATAACGGACGCTGCGCTGAACGGCGGCGCGTAGGAACGGGCGGTGAAATAAGCGCGCCAAAAAAACTATAAAGTTTACGTTTTTTTTCCGTAATTCATCAGATGAGCATGATAACGAACGCTGCGCTGAATGGCGGCGCGTAGGAACGGGCGGTGAAATAAGCGCGCCAAAAAAACTATAAAGTTTACTTTTTTTTTCCGTAATTCATCAGATGAGCGTGATAACGGATGCTGTGCTGAACGGCGACACGTAGGAAGGGGCGATGAAATAAGTGCGCCAAAAAAACGATAAAGTTTACGTTTTTTTTCTGTAATTTATCAGATCAGCGTGATAACGGACGCAGCCCTTAACGGCGGCGTCAGAGCGACTTTTTTTTGTTGTAGATTGAATTTTAAGTGCTTTTGCTATCATCAAACCTGTAGCCAGCTCTCATCCTCATTGAGCTATTCCAAGGGTGAGGGCTGGCTAAGGGTCGCCCTGGAGGCACCTCTAGCCAGCTCTCATCCTCATTGAGCTGCTCCAAGGGTGAGGGCTGGCTAGGGGTCGCCCTGGAGGCACCTGTAGCCAGCTCTCATCCTCATTGAGCTGCTCCAAGGGTGAGGGCTGGCTAGGGGTCGCCCTGGAGGCACCTGTAGCCAGCTCTCATCCTCATTGAGCTGCTCCAAGGGTGAGGGCTGGCTAGGGGTCGCCCTGGAGGCACCTGTAGCCAGCTCTCATCCTCATTGAGCTGCTCCAAGGGTGAGGGCTGGCTAGGGGTCGCCCTGGAGGCACCTGTAGCCAGCTCTCATCCTCACTGAGCTGCTCCAAGGGTGAGGGCTGGCTAGGGGTCGCCCTGGAGGCACCTGTAGCCAGCTCTCATCCTCATTGAGCTGCTCCAAGGGTGAGGGCTGGCTAGGGGTCGCCCTGGAGGCACCTGTAGCCAGCTCTCATCCTCATTGAGCTGCTCCAAGGGTGAGGGCTGGCTAGGGGTCGCCCTGGAGGCACCTGTAGCCAGCTCTCATCCTCATTGAGCTGCTCCAAGGGTGAGGGCTGGCTAGGGGTCGCCCTGGAGGCACCTGTAGCCAGCTCTCATCCTCATTGAGCTGCTCCAAGGGTGAGGGCTGGCTAGGGGTCGCCCTGGAGGCACCTGTAGCCAGCTCTCATCCTCATTGAGCTGCTCCAAGGGTGAGGGCTGGCTAGGGGTCGCCCTGGAGGCACCTGTAGCCAGCTCTCATCCTCATTGAGCTGCTCCAAGGGTGAGGGCTGGCTAGGGGTCGCCCTGGAGGCACCTGTAGCCAGCTCTCATCCTCATTGAGCTGCTCCAAGGGTGAGGGCTGGCTAGGGGTCGCCCTGGAGGCACCTGTAGCCAGCTCTCATCCTCATTGAGCTGCTCCAAGGGTGAGGGCTGGCTAGGGGTCGCCCTGGAGACACCTGTAGCCAGCTCTCATCCTCATTGAGCTATTCGAAGGGTGAGGGCTGGCTACGTGTCGCCCTGGAGGCACCTGTAGCCAACTCTCATCCTCATTGAGCGTGATAACGGACGCTGCGCTGAACGGCGGCGCATAGGAACGGGCGGTGAAATAAGCGCGCCAAAAAAACTATAAAGTTTACGTTTTTTTTCGTAATTCATCAGATGAGGGTGATAACGGACGCTGCGCTGAACGGCGGCGCGTAGGAACGGGCGGTGAAATAAGCGCGCCAAAAAAACTATAAAATTTACGTTTTTTTTCCGTAATTCATCAGATGAGCGTGATAACGGACGCTGCGCTGAATGGCGGCGCGTAGGAACGGGCGGTGAAATAAGCGCGCCAAAAAAACTATAAAATTTACGTTTTTTTTCCGTAAATCATCAGATGAGCGTGATAACGGATGCTGTGCTGAACGGCGGCACGTAGGAACGGGCGATGAAATAAGTGCGCCAAAAAAACGATAAAGTTTACGTTTTTTTTCTGTAATTTATCAGATCACCGTGATAACGGACGCAGCCCTTAACGGCGGCGTCAGAGCGACTTTTTTTTGTTGCAGATTGAATTTTAAGTGCTTTTGCTATCATCAAACCTGTAGCCAGCTCTCATCCTCATTGAGCTATTCCAAGGGTGAGGGCTGGCTAAGGGTCGCCCTGGAGTCACCTGTAGCCAGCTCTCATCCTCATTGAGCTGCTCCAAGGGTGAGGGCTGGCTAGGGGTCGCCCTGGAGGCACCTGTAGCCAGCTCTCATCCTCATTGAGCTGCTCCAAGGGTGAGGGCTGGCTAGGGGTCGCCCTGGAGGCACCTGTAGCCAGCTCTCATCCTCATTGAGCTGCTCCAAGGGTGAGGGCTGGCTAGGGGTCGCCCTGGAGGCACCTGTAGCCAGCTCTCATCCTCATTGAGCTGCTCCAAGGGTGAGGGCTGGCTAGGGGTCGCCCTGGAGGCACCTGTAGCCAGCTCTCATCCTCATTGAGCTGCTCCAAGGGTGAGGGCTGGCTAGGGGTCGCCCTGGAGGCACCTGTAGCCAGCTCTCATCCTCATTGAGCTGCTCCAAGGGTGAGGGCTGGCTAGGGGTCGCCCTGGAGGCACCTGTAGCCAGCTCTCATCCTCATTGAGCTGCTCCAAGGGTGAGGGCTGGCTAGGGGTCGCCCTGGAGGCACCTGTAGCCAGCTCTCATCCTCATTGAGCTGCTCCAAGGGTGAGAGCTGGCTAGGGGTCGCCCTGGAGGCACCTGTAGCCAGCTCTCATCCTCATTGAGCTGCTCCAAGGGTGAGGGCTGGCTAGGGGTCGCCCTGGAGTCACCTGTAGCCAGCTCTCATCCTCATTGAGCTGCTCCAAGGGTGAGGGCTGGCTAGGGGTCGCCCTGGAGGCACCTGTAGCCAGCTCTCATCCTCATTGAGCTGCTCCAAGGGTGAGGGCTGGCTAGGGGTCGCCCTGGAGGCACCTGTAGCCAGCTCTCATCCTCATTGAGCTGCTCCAAGGGTGAGGGCTGGCTAGGGGTCGCCCTGGAGACACCTGTAGCCAGCTCTCATCCTCATTGAGCTATTCGAAGGGTGAGGGCTGGCTACGTGTCGCCCTGGAGGCACCTGTAGCCAACTCTCATCCTCATTGAGCGTGATAACGGACGCTGCGCTGAACGGCGGCGCATAGGAACGGGCGGTGAAATAAGCGCGCCAAAAAAACTATAAAGTTTACGTTTTTTTTCGTAATTCATCAGATGAGGGTGATAACGGACGCTGCGCTGAACGGCGGCGCGTAGGAACGGGCGGTGAAATAAGCGCGCCAAAAAAACTATAAAATTTACGTTTTTTTTCCGTAATTCATCAGATGAGCGTGATAACGGAAGCTGCGCTGAATGGCGGCGCGTAGGAACGGGCGGTGAAATAAGCGCGCCAAAAAAGCTATAAAGTGAACGTTTTTTTTCCATAATTCATTAGATGAGCGTGATAACGGAAGCTGCGTTGAACGGCGGCGCGTAGGAACGGGCGGTGAAATAAGCGCGCCAAAAAAACTATAAAGTTTACGTTTTTTTTCCGTAATTCATCAGATGAGCGTGATAACGGACGCTGCGCTGAATGGCGGCGCGTAGGAACGGGCGGTGAAATAAGCGCGCCAAAAAAACTATAAAGTTTACGTTTTTTTTCCGTAATTCATCAGATGAGCGTGATAACGGATGCTGTGCTGAACGGCGGCACGTAGGAACGGGTGGTGAAATAAGTGCGCCAAAAAAACGATAAAGTTTACGTTTTTTTTCTGTAATTTATCAGATGAGCGTGATAACGGACGCAGCCCTTAACGGCGGCGTCAGAGCGACTTTTTTTTGTTGCAGATTGAATTTTAAGTGCTTTTGGTATCATCAAACCTGTAGCCAGCTCTCATCCTCATTGAGCTATTCCAAGGGTGAGGGCTGGCTAGGGGTCGCCCTGGAGGCACCTGTAGCCAGCTCTCATCCTCATTGAGCTGCTCCAAGGGTGAGGGCTGGCTAGAGGTCGCCCTGGAGGCACCTGTAGCCAGCTCTCATCCTCATTGAGCTGCTCCAAGGGTGAGGGCTGGCTAGGGGTCGCCCTGGAGGCACCTGTAGCCAGCTCTCATCCTCATTGAGCTGCTCCAAGGGTGAGGGCTGGCTAGGGGTCGCCCTGGAGGCACCTGTAGCCAGCTCTCATCCTCATTGAGCTGCTCCAAGGGTGAGGGCTGGCTAGGGGTCGCCCTGGAGGCACCTGTAGCCAGCTCTCATCCTCATTGAGCTGCTCCAAGCGTGAGGGCTGGCTAGGGGTCGCCCTGGAGGCACCTGTAGCCAGCTCTCATCCTCATTGAGCTGCTCCAAGGGTGAGGGCTGGCTAGGGGTCGCCCTGGAGTCACCTGTAGCCAGCTCTCATCCTCATTGAGCTGCTCCAAGGGTGAGGGCTGGCTAGGGTCGCCCTGGAGGCACCTTTAGCCAGCTCTCATCCTCATTGAGCTGCTCCAAGGGTGAGGGCTGGCTAGGGGTCGCCCTGGAGGCACCTGTAGCCAGCTCTCATCCTCATTGAGCTGCTCCAAGGGTGAGGGCTGGCTAGGGGTCGGCCTGGAGGCACCTGTAGCCAGCTCTCATCCTCATTGAGCTATTCCAAGGGTGAGGGCTGGCTACGTGTCGCCCTGGAGGCACTTGTAGCCAGCTCTCATCCTCATTGAGCGTGATAACGGACGCTGCGCTGAACGGCGGCGCATAGGAACGGGCGGTGAAATAAGCGCGCCAAAAAAAACTATAAAGTTTACGTTTTTTTTCCGTAATTCATCAGATGAGGGTGATAACGGACGCTGCGCTGAACGGCGGCGCGTAGGAACGGGCGGTGAAATAAGCGCGCCAAAAAAACTATAAAGTTTACGTTTTTTTTCCGTAATTCATCAGATGAGCATGATAACGGATGCTGCGCTGAATGGCGGCGCGTAGGAACGGGCGGTGAAATAAGCGCGCCAAAAAAACTATAAAGTTTACTTTTTTTTTCCGTAATTCATCAGATGAGCGTGATAACGGATGCTGTGCTGAACGGCGACACGTAGGAACGGGCGATGAAATAAGTGCGCCAAAAAAACGATAAAGTTTACGTTTTTTTTCTGTAATTTATCAGATCAGCGTGATAACGGACGCAGCCCTTAACGGCGGCGTCAGAGCGACTTTTTTTTGTTGTAGATTGAATTTTAAGTGCTTTTGCTATCATCAAACCTGTAGCCAGCTCTCATCCTCATTGAGCTATTCCAAGGGTGAGGGCTGGCTAAGGGTCGCCCTGGAGGCACCTCTAGCCAGCTCTCATCCTCATTGAGCTGCTCCAAGGGTGAGGGCTGGCTAGGGGTCGCCCTGGAGGCACCTGTAGCCAGCTCTCATCCTCATTGAGCTGCTCCAAGGGTGAGGGCTGGCTAGGGGTCGCCCTGGAGGCACCTGTAGCCAGCTCTCATCCTCATTGAGCTGCTCCAAGGGTGAGGGCTGGCTAGGGGTCGCCCTGGAGGCACCTGTAGCCAGCTCTCATCCTCATTGAGCTGCTCCAAGGGTGAGGGCTGGCTAGGGGTCGCCCTGGAGGCACCTGTAGCCAGCTCTCATCCTCATTGAGCTGCTCCAAGGGTGAGGGCTGGCTAGGGGTCGCCCTGGAGGCACCTGTAGCCAGCTCTCATCCTCATTGAGCTGCTCCAAGGGTGAGGGCTGGCTAGGGGTCGCCCTGGAGGCACCTGTAGCCAGCTCTCATCCTCATTGAGCTGCTCCAAGGGTGAGGGCTGGCTAGGGGTCGCCCTGGAGGCACCTGTAGCCAGCTCTCATCCTCATTGAGCTGCTCCAAGGGTGAGGGCTGGCTAGGGGTCGCCCTGGAGGCACCTGTAGCCAGCTCTCATCCTCATTGAGCTGCTCCAAGGGTGAGGGCTGGCTAGGGGTCGCCCTGGAGGCACCTGTAGCCAGCTCTCATCCTCATTGAGCTGCTCCAAGGGTGAGGGCTGGCTAGGGGTCGCCCTGGAGGCACCTGTAGCCAGCTCTCATCCTCATTGAGCTGCTCCAAGGGTGAGGGCTGGCTAGGGGTCGCCCTGGAGGCACCTGTAGCCAGCTCTCATCCTCATTGAGCTGCTCCAAGGGTGAGGGCTGGCTAGGGGTCGCCCTGGAGGCACCTGTAGCCAGCTCTCATCCTCATTGAGCTGCTCCAAGGGTGAGGGCTGGCTAGGGGTCGCCCTGGAGGCACCTGTAGCCAGCTCTCATCCTCATTGAGCTGCTCCAAGGGTGAGGGCTGGCTAGGGGTCGCCCTGGAGGCACCTGTAGCCAGCTCTCATCCTCATTGAGCTGCTCCAAGGGTGAGGGCTGGCTAGGGGTCGCCCTGGAGGCACCTGTAGCCAGCTCTCATCCTCATTGAGCTGCTCCAAGGGTGAGGGCTGGCTAGGGGTCGCCCTGGAGGCACCTGTAGCCAGCTCTCATCCTCATTGAGCTGCTCCAAGGGTGAGGGCTGGCTAGGGGTCGCCCTGGAGACACCTGTAGCCAGCTCTCATCCTCATTGAGCTATTCGAAGGGTGAGGGCTGGCTACGTGTCGCCCTGGAGGCACCTGTAGCCAACTCTCATCCTCATTGAGCGTGATAACGGACGCTGCGCTGAACGGCGGCGCATAGGAACGGGCGGTGAAATAAGCACGCCAAAAAAACTATAAAGTTTACGTTTTTTTTCGTAATTCATCAGATGAGGGTGATAACGGACGCTGCGCTGAACGGCGACGCGTAGGAACGGGCGGTGAAATAAGCGCGCCAAAAAAACTATAAAATTTACGTTTTTTTTCTGTAATTCATCAGATGAGCGTGATAACGGAAGCTGCGCTGAACGGCGGCGCGTAGGAACGGGCGGTGAAATAAGCGCGCCAAAAAAGCTATAAAGTGTACGTTTTTTTTCCATAATTCATTAGATGAGCGTGATAACGGAAGTTGCGTTGAACGGCGGCGCGTAGGAACGGGCGGTGAAATAAGCGCGCCAAAAAAATTATAAAGTTTACGTTTTTTTTCCGTAATTCATCAGATGAGCGTGATAACGGACGCTGCGCTGAATGGCGGCGCGTAGGAACGGGCGGTGAAATAAGCGCGCCAAAAAAACTATAAAGTTTACGTTTTTTTTCCGTAATTCATCAGATGAGCGTGATAACGGATGCTGTGCTGAACGGCGGCACGTAGGAACGGGCGGTGAAATAAGTGCGCCAAAAAAACGATAAAGTTTACTTTTTTTTCTGTAATTTATCAGATGAGCGTGATAACGGACGCAGCCCTTAACGGCGGCGTCAGAGCGACTTTTTTTTGTTGCATATTGAATTTTAAGTGCTTTTGGTATCATCAAACCTGTAGCCAGCTCTCATCCTCATTGAGCTATTCCAAGGGTGAGGGCTGGCTAGGGGTCGCCCTGGAGGCACCTGTAGCCAGCTCTCATCCTCATTGAGCTGCTCCAAGGGTGAGGGCTGGCTAGGGGTCGCCCTGGAGGCACCTGTAGCCGGCTCTCATCCTCATTGAGCTGCTCCAAGGGTGAGGGCTGGCTAGGGGTCGCCCTGGAGGCACCTGTAGCCAGCTCTCATCCTCATTGAGCTGCTCCAAGGGTGAGGGCTGGCTAGGGGTCGCCCTGGAGGCACCTGTAGCCAGCTCTCAAACTCATTGAGCTGCTCCAAGGGTGAGGGCTGGCTAGGGGTCGCCCTGGAGGCACCTGTAGCCAGCTCTCATCCTCATTGAGCTGCTACAAGGGTGAGAGCTGGCTAGGGGTCGCCCTGGAGGCACCTGTAGCCAGCTCTCATCCTCATTGAGCTGCTCCAAGGGTGAGGGCTGGCTAGGGGTCGCCCTGGAGGCACCTGTAGCCAGCTCTCATCCTCATTGAGCTGCTCCAAGGGTGAGGGCTGGCTAGGGGTCGCCCTGGAGGCACCTGTAGCCAGCTCTCATCCTCATTGAGCTGCTCCAAGGGTGAGGGCTGGCTAGGGGTCGCCCTGGAGGCACCTGTAGCCAGCTCTCATCCTCATTGAGCTGCTCCAAGGGTGAGGGCTGGCTAGGGGTCGCCCTGGAGGCACCTGTAGCCAGCTCTCATCCTCATTGAGCTGCTCCAAGGGTGAGGGCTGGCTAGGGGTCGCCCTGGAGACACCTGTAGCCAGCTCTCATCCTCATTGAGCTATTCGAAGGGTGAGGGCTGGCTACGTGTCGCCCTGGAGGCACCTGTAGCCAACTCTCATCCTCATTGAGCGTGATAACGGACGCTGCGCTGAACGGCGGCGCATAGGAACGGGCGGTGAAATAAGCGCGCCAAAAAAACTATAAAGTTTACGTTTTTTTTCGTAATTCATCAGATGAGGGTGATAACGGACGCTGCGCTGAACGGCGGCGCGTAGGAACGGGCGGTGAAATAAGCGCGCCAAAAAAACTATAAAATTTACGTTTTTTTTCCGTAATTCATCAGATGAGCGTGATAACGGAAGCTGCGCTGAACGGCGGCGCGTAGGAACGGGCGGTGAAATAAGCGCGCCAAAAAAGCTATAAAGTGTACGTTTTTTTTCCATAATTCATTAGATGAGCGTGATAACGGAAGCTGCGTTGAACGGCGGCGCGTAGGAACGGGCGGTGAAATAAGCGCGCCAAAAAAACTATAAAGTTTACGTTTTTTTTCCGTAATTCATCAGATGAGCGTGATAACGGACGCTGCGCTGAATGGCGGCGCGTAGGAACGGGCGGTGAAATAAGCGCGCCAAAAAAACTATAAAGTTTACGTTTTTTTTCCGTAATTCATCAGATGAGCGTGATAACGGATGCTGTGCTGAACGGCGGCACGTAGGAACGGGCGGTGAAATAAGTGCGCCAAAAAAACGATAGTTTACTTTTTTTTCTGTAATTTATCAGATGAGCGTGATAACGGACGCAGCCCTTAACGGCGGCGTCAGAGCGACTTTTTTTTGTTGCAGATTGAATTTTAAGTGCTTTTGGTATCATCAAACCTGTAGCCAGCTCTCATCCTCATTGAGCTATTCCAAGGGTGAGGGCTGGCTAGGGGTCGCCCTGGAGGCACCTGTAGCCAGCTCTCATCCTCATTGAGCTGCTCCAAGGGTGAGGGCTGGCTAGGGGTCGCCCTGGAGGCACCTGTAGCCAGCTCTCATCCTCATTGAGCTGCTCCAAGGGTGAGGGCTGGCTAGGGGTCGCCCTGGAGGCACCTGTAGCCAGCTCTCATCCTCATTGAGCTGCTCCAAGGGTGAGGGCTGGCTAGGGGTCGCCCTGGAGGCACCTGTAGCCAGCTCTCATCCTCATTGAGCTGCTCCAAGGGTGAGGGCTGGCTAGGGGTCGCCCTGGAGGCACCTGTAGCCAGCTCTCATCCTCATTGAGCTGCTCCAAGGGTGAGGGCTGGCTAGGGGTCGCCCTGGAGGCACCTGTAGCCAGCTCTCATCCTCATTGAGCTGCTCCAAGCGTGAGGGCTGGCTAGGGGTCGCCCTGGAGGCACCTGTAGCCAGCTCTCATCCTCATTGAGCTGCTCCAAGGGTGAGGGCTGGCTAGGGGTCGCCCTGGAGTCACCTGTAGCCAGCTCTCATCCTCATTGAGCTGCTCCAAGGGTGAGGGCTGGCTAGGGGTCGCCCTGGAGGCACCTGTAGCCAGCTCTCATCCTCATTGAGCTGCTTAAAGGGTGAGGGCTGGCTAGGGGTCGCCCTGGAGGCACCTGTAGCCAGCTCTCATCCTCATTGAGCTGCTCCAAGGGTGAGGGCTGGCTAGGGGTCGCCATGGAGGCACCTGTAGCCAGCTCTCATCCTCATTGAGCTGCTCCAAGGGTGAGGGCTGGCTAGGGGTCTCCCTGGAGGCACCTGTAGCCAGCTCTCATCCTCATTGAGCTGCTCCAAGGGTGAGGGCTGGCTAGGGGTCGCCCTGGAGGCACCTGTAGCCAGCTCTCATCCTCATTGAGCTGCTCCAAGGGTGAGGGCTGGCTAGGGGTCGCCCTGGAGGCACCTGTAGCCAGCTCTCATCCTCATTGAGCTGCTCCAAGGGTGAGGGCTGGCTAGGGGTCGCCCTGGAGGCACCTGTAGCCAGCTCTCATCCTCATTGAGCTGCTCCAAGGGTGAGGGCTGGCTAGGGGTCGCCCTGGAGGCACCTGTAGCCAGCTCTCATCCTCATTGAGCTGCTCCAAGGGTGAGGGCTGGCTAGGGGTCGCCCTGGAGGCACTTGTAGCCAGCTCTCATCCTCATTGAGCGTGATAACGGACGCTGCGCTGAACGGCGGCGCATAGGAACGGGCGGTGAAATAAGCGCGCCAAAAAAAACTATAAAGTTTACGTTTTTTTTCCGTAATTCATCAGATGAGGGTGATAACGGACGCTGCGCTGAACGGCGGCGCGTAGGAACGGGCGGTGAAATAAGCGCGCCAAAAAAACTATAAAGTTTACGTTTTTTTTCCGTAATTCATCAGATGAGCATGATAACGGACGCTGCGCTGAATAGCGGCGCGTAGGAACGGGCGGTGAAATAAGCGCGCCAAAAAAACTATAAAGTTTACTTTTTTTTTCCGTAATTCATCAGATGAGCGTGATAACGGATGCTGTGCTGAACGGCGACAAGTAGGAACGGGCGATGAAATAAGTGCGCCAAAAAAACGATAAAGTTTACGTTTTTTTTCTGTAATTCATCAGATCAGCGTGATAACGGACGCAGCCCTTAACGGCGGCGTCAGAGCGACTTTTTTTTGTTGTAGATTGAATTTTAAGTGCTTTTGCTATCATCAAACCTGTAGCCAGTTCTCATCCTCATTGAGCTATTCCAAGGGTGAGGGCTGGCTAAGGGTCGCCCTGGAGGCACCTGTAGCCAGCTCTCATCCTCATTGAGCTGCTCCAAGGGTGAGGGCTGGCTAGGGGTCGCCCTGGAGGCACCTGTAGCCAGCTCTCATCCTCATTGAGCTGCTCCAAGGGTGAGGGCTGGCTAGGGGTCGCCCTGGAGGCACCTGTAGCCAGCTCTCATCCTCATTGAGCTGCTCCAAGGGTGAGGGCTGGCTAGGGGTCGTCCTGGAGGCACCTGTAGCCAGCTCTCATCCTCATTGAGCTGCTCCAAGGGTGAGGGCTGGCTAGGGGTCGCCCTGGAGGCACCTGTAGCCAGCTCTCATCCTCATTGAGCTGCTCCAAGGGTGAGGGCTGGCTAGGGGTCGCCCTGGAGGCACCTGTAGCCAGCTCTCATCCTCATTGAGCTGCTCCAAGGGTGAGGGCTGGCTAGGGGTCGCCCTGGAGGCACCTGTAGCCAGCTCTCATCCTCATTGAGCTGCTCCAAGGGTGAGGGCTGGCTAGGGGTCGCCCTGGAGGCACCTGTAGCCAGCTCTCATCCTCATTGAGCTGCTCCAAGGGTGAGGGCTGGCTAGGGGTCGCCCTGGAGGCACCTGTAGCCAGCTCTCATCCTCATTGAGCTGCTCCAAGGGTGAGGGCTGGCTAGGGGTCGCCCTGGAGGCACCTGTAGCCAGCTCTCATCCTCATTGAGCTGCTCCAAGGGTGAGGGCTGGCTAGGGGTCGCCCTGGAGGCACCTGTAGCCAGCTCTCATCCTCATTGAGCTGCTCCAAGGGTGAGGGCTGGCTAGGGGTCGCCCTGGAGGCACCTGTAGCCAGCTCTCATCCTCATTGAGCTGCTCCAAGGGTGAGGGCTGGCTAGGGGTCGCCCTGGAGGCACCTGTAGCCAGCTCTCATCCTCATTGAGCTGCTCCAAGGGTGAGGGCTGGCTAGGGGTCGCCCTGGAGGCACCTGTAGCCAGCTCTCATCCTCATTGAGCTGCTCCAAGGGTGAGGGCTGGCTAGGGGTCGCCCTGGAGGCACCTGTAGCCAGCTCTCATCCTCATTGAGCTGCTCCAAGGGTGAGGGCTGGCTAGGGGTCGCCCTGGAGGCACCTGTAGCCAGCTCTCATCCTCATTGAGCTGCTCCAAGGGTGAGGGCTGGCTAGGGGTCGTCCTGGAGGCACCTGTAGCCAGCTCTCATCCTCATTGAGCTGCTCCAAGGGTGAGGGCTGGCTAGGGGTCGCCCTGGAGGCACCTGTAGCCAGCTCTCATCCTCATTGAGCTGCTCCAAGGGTGAGGGCTGGCTAGGGGTCGCCCTGGAGGCACCTGTAGCCAGCTCTCATCTTCATTGAGCTGCTCCAAGGGTGAGGGCTGGCTAGGGGTCGCCCTGGAGGCACCTGTAGCCAGCTCTCATCCTCATTGAGCTGCTCCAAGGGTGAGGGCTGGCTAGGGGTCGCCCTGGAGGCACCTGTAGCCAGCTCTCATCCTCATTGAGCTGCTCCAAGGGTGAGGGCTGGCTAGGGGTCGCCCTGGAGGCACCTGTAGCCAGCTCTCATCCTCATTGAGCTATTCCAAGGGTGAGGGCTGGCTACGTGTCGCCCTGGAGGCACTTGTAGCCAGCTCTCATCCTCATTGAGCGTGATAACGGACGCTGCGCTGAACGGCGGCGCATAGGAACGGGCGGTGAAATAAGCGCGCCAAAAAAAACTATAAAGTTTACGTTTTTTTTCCGTAATTCATCAGATGAGGGTGATAACGGATGCTGCGCTGAACGGCGGCGCGTAGGAACGGGCGGTGAAATAAGCGCGCCAAAAAAACTATAAAGTTTACGTTTTTTTTCCGTAATTCATCAGATGAGCATGATAACGGACGCTGCGCTGAATAGCGGCGCGTAGGAACGGGCGGTGAAATAAGCGCGCCAAAAAAACTATAAAGTTTACTTTTTTTTTCCGTAATTCATCAGATGAGCGTGATAACGGATGCTGTGCTGAACGGCGACACGTAGGAACGGGCGATGAAATAAGTGCGCCAAAAAAACGATAAAGTTTACGTTTTTTTTCTGTAATTTATCAGATCAGCGTGATAACGGACGCAGCCCTTAACGGCGGCGTCAGAGCGACTTTTTTTTGTTGTAGATTGAATTTTAAGTGCTTTTGCTATCATCAAACCTGTAGCCAGCTCTCATCCTCATTGAGCTATTCCAAGGGTGAGGGCTGGCTAAGGGTCGCCCTGGAGGCACCTGTAGCCAGCTCTCATCCTCATTGAGCTGCTCCAAGGGTGAGGGCTGGCTAGGGGTCGCCCTGGAGGCACCTGTAGCCAGCTCTCATCCTCATTGAGCTGCTCCAAGGGTGAGGGCTGGCTAGGGGTCGCCCTGGAGGCACCTGTAGCCAGCTCTCATCCTCATTGAGCTGCTCCAAGGGTGAGGGCTGGCTAGGGGTCGCCCTGGAGGCACCTGTAGCCAGCTCTCATCCTCATTGAGCTGCTCCAAGGGTGAGGGCTGGCTAGGGGTCGCCCTGGAGGCACCTGTAGCCAGCTCTCATCCTCATTGAGCTGCTCCAAGGGTGAGGGCTGGCTAGGGGTCGCCCTGGAGGCACCTGTAGCCAGCTCTCATCCTCATTGAGCTGCTCCAAGGGTGAGGGCTGGCTAGGGGTCGCCCTGGAGGCACCTGTAGCCAGCTCTCATCCTCATTGAGCTGCTCCAAGGGTGAGGGCTGGCTAGGGGTCGCCCTGGAGGCACCTGTAGCCAGCTCTCATCCTCATTGAGCTATTCCAAGGGTGAGGGCTGGCTACGGGTATGCCCTGGAGGCACCTGTAGCCAGCTCTCATCCTCATTGAGCTATTCCAAGGGTGAGGGCTGGCTAGGGGTCGCCCTGGAGGCACCTGTAGCCAGCTCTCATCCTCATTGAGCTATTCCAAGGGTGAGGGCTGGCTACGTGTCGCCCTGGAGGCACCTGTAGCCAGCTCTCATCCTCATTGAGCTATTCCAAGGGTGAGGGCTGGCTAGGGGTCGCCCTGGAGGCACCTGTAGCCAGCTCTCATCCTCATTGAGCTATTCCAACGGTGAGGGCTGGCTACGTGTCGCCCTGGAGGCACCTGTAGCCAGCTCTCATCCTCATTGAGCGTGATAACGGACGCTGCGCTGAACGGCGGAGCATAGGAACGGGCGGTGAAATAAGCGCGCCAAAAAAACTATAAAGTTTACGTTTTTTTTTCCGTAATTCATCAGATGAGGGTGATAACGGACGCTGCGCTGAACGGCGGCGCGTAGGAACGGGCGGTGAAATAAGCGCGCCAAAAAAACTATAAAATTTACGTTTTTTTTCCGTAATTCATCAGATGAGCATGATAACGGACGCTGCGCTGAACGGCGACACGTAGGAACGGGCGATGAAATAAGTGCGCCAAAAAAACGATAAAGTTTACGTTTTTTTTCTGTAATTTATCAGATCAGCGTGATAACGGACGCAGCCCTTAACGGCGGCGTCAGAGCGACTTTTTTTTGTTGTAGATTGAATTTTAAGTGCTTTTGCTATCATCAAACCTGTAGCCAGCTCTCATCCTCATTGAGCTATTCCAAGGGTGAGGGCTGGCTAAGGGTCGCCCTGGAGGCACCTGTAGCCAGCTCTCATCCTCATTGAGCTGCTCCAAGGGTGAGGGCTGGCTAGGGGTCGCCCTGGAGGCACCTGTAGCCAGCTCTCATCCTCATTGAGCTGCTCCAAGGGTGAGGGCTGGCTAGGGGTCGCCCTGGAGGCACCTGTAGCCAGCTCTCATCCTCATTGAGCTGCTCCAAGGGTGAGGGCTGGCTAGGGGTCGCCCTGGAGGCACCTGTAGCCAGCTCTCATCCTCATTGAGCTGCTCCAAGGGTGAGGGCTGGCTAGGGGTCGCCCTGGAGGCACCTGTAGCCAGCTCTCATCCTCATTGAGCTGCTCCAAGGGTGAGGGCTGGCTAGGGGTCGCCCTGGAGGCACCTGTAGCCAGCTCTCATCCTCATTGAGCTGCTCCAAGGGTGAGGGCTGGCTAGGGGTCGCCCTGGAGGCACCTGTAGCCAGCTCTCATCCTCATTGAGCTGCTCCAAGGGTGAGGGCTGGCTAGGGGTCGCCCTGGAGGCACCTGTAGCCAGCTCTCATCCTCATTGAGCTATTCCAAGGGTGAGGGCTGGCTACGGGTATGCCCTGGAGGCACCTGTAGCCAGCTCTCATCCTCATTGAGCTATTCCAAGGGTGAGGGCTGGCTAGGGGTCGCCCTGGAGGCACCTGTAGCCAGCTCTCATCCTCATTGAGCTATTCCAAGGGTGAGGGCTGGCTACGTGTCGCCCTGGAGGCACCTGTAGCCAGCTCTCATCCTCATTGAGCTATTCCAAGGGTGAGGGCTGGCTAGGGGTCGCCCTGGAGGCACCTGTAGCCAGCTCTCATCCTCATTGAGCTATTCCAAGGGTGAGGGCTGGCTACGTGTCGCCCTGGAGGCACCTGTAGCCAGCTCTCATCCTCATTGAGCGTGATAACGGACGCTGCGCTGAACGGCGGAGCATAGGAACGGGCGGTGAAATAAGCGCGCCAAAAAAACTATAAAGTTTACGTTTTTTTTTCCGTAATTCATCAGATGAGGGTGATAACGGACGCTGCGCTGAACGGCGGCGCGTAGGAACGGGCGGTGAAATAAGCGCGCCAAAAAAACTATAAAATTTACGTTTTTTTTCCGTAATTCATCAGATGAGCGTGATAACGGAAGCTGAGCTGAACGGCGGCGCGTAGGAACGGGCGGTGAAATAAGCGCGCCAAAAAAGCTATAAAGTGTACGTTTTTTTTCCATAATTCATTAGATGAGCGTGATAACGGAAGCTGCGTTGAACGACGGCGCGTAGGAACGGGCGGTGAAATAAGCGCGCCAAAAAAACTATAAAGTTTACGTTTTTTTTCCGTAATTCATCAGATGAGCGTGATAACGGATGCTGCACTGAATGGCGGCGCGTAGGAACGGGCGGTGAAATAAGCGCGCCAAAAAAACTATAAAGTTTACGTTTTTTTTCCGTAATTCATCAGATGAGCGTGATAACGGAAGGTGCGCTGAACCGTGGCGCGTAGGAACGGGCGGTGAAATAAGCGCGCCAAAAAAACTATAAAGTTTATGTTTTTTTCCATAATTCATTAGATGAGCGTGATAACGGAAGCTGCGCTGAACGGCGGCGCGTAGGAAAAGGCAGTGAAATAAGCGCGCCAAAAAAGCTATAAAGTTTCCTTTTTTTTCCCGTAATTTATCAGATGAGCGTGATAACGGACGCAGCCCTTAACGGCGGCGTCAGAGCGACTTTTTTTTGTTGCAGATTGAATTTTAAGTGCTTTTGGTATCATCAAACCTGTAGCCAGCTCTCATCCTCATTGAGCTATTCCAAGGGTGAGGGCTGGCTAGGGGTCGCCCTGGAGGCACCTGTAGCCAGCTCTCATCCTCATTGAGCTATTCCAAGGGTGAGGGCTGGCTACGGGTCGCCCTGGAGGCACCTGTAGCCAGCTCTCATCCTCATTGAGCTGCTCCAAGGGTGAGGGCTGGCTAGGGGTCGCCCTGGAGGCACCTGTAGCCAGCTCTCATCCTCATTGAGCTATTCCAAGGGTGAGGGCTGGCTACGGGTCGTCCTGGAAGTACCTGTAGCCAGCTCTCATCAAGAAAAAGCTACGCCTACTAAGTTGCATTAACCAATCGGAGCAGATTCATGATTTACATTCAAATAAACCATCATTTTAGGAAAAGGAAAAGGAGTTTTGGAGGGAAGTTTAATTTGATCCAGTGCTCAGGAGCAACAAGGGTGATTAGTGCACAAGAGAAGCTGTGACCTTAGCCAATTACAACCATGCCGCCCAAAAGAAGGTAAGTACACCTGGTGGGATAGTGAGTGGGAGGGAAATATGAATCTGCAGAGGTATGTGTTGCTTCTAGAAATACTCTTTCTGGACACCATTGCAGCATGCATTCTGGGGTACACTGAGACCATGGGAGTATTTGCAGAAGAGGTTAACATACAGCATGTATTGGGATCAGGTGCCTAACTATACTGCAGCATCATCTGAGCTTGTACTGGAATCAGGTGTATAAGTATACTTGTACTCATATAGCTTGTACTGGAATCAGGTGTATAAGTATACTTGTACTCATATAGCTTGTACTGGAATCAGGTGTATAAGTATGCTTGTACTCATATAGTTTGTACTGGAATCAGGTGCCTAATCTGATGTCCTCTCTGTGACCTCTGCAAACTTTTTAGCTTGGTTGTATTACTGTGGTGCGGGGAGGGGGAAGGATTGCGGTGTGAAAGTGTATTATAACATCATGTTAAGGCTTGCAATTGTTCAGGCTCAGTCACAGAAAGGGTTTATGTTTTTGGCGCGGTCTTTCTGTATCTTTCAAAGTTTGCAGTGTGAAAAGGCTTTAAACTGTATATGTACTTGCTCGCTCACTCGTTTTTTCTCCTTTTTGACTGATAAATGAGTGCCGGTCATGTGCAAAACTGTATACGCATTTGCATAGTCAATACCACATTAATTTTTTGCACGGTATCTTTGTCAATCTAAATAATTCTTGCAAAACCTCAGATTTGCGCAAGATCTAGGAACATGCATATGATAAAAAACCGCATGTGTTATGTGCACAATATTGCCACAATTTGTGTAGTATGCTATAAAAGTGCATTAACTTGTGCTAAACAATTGCTCCTTAAAAAATTGTGTACGTTTGTCCGTTTTTGTGACCAAAAATGAGGGCTGGCTATTGGTGGTCAAAATACACTCTAGAGCCAGCCCTCATCTTTTTAAAAAAATCTATGGCAATGATGAGACGTGCCTTTTCTCATGAGCTGTGTATTTGTTGTAAAAAAAAATCAGATTTTTGAAATCCAGTTATCCTGCTGAAACATAAAAAATGCTGGTTGATATTAGTGGGTGGAAAAGCTAGATTCTCACTGATATTGTTCCTGATCTTCCATTTTTCTTTTTTACAGCGGCTTCAGGATGCTGAAGACATGTCCACTATGTTACAAAGCATTTACTCAACTGCCACAGCACCTTACACGACAATGCCTTAGATGCTGTACACAAGAGGAGAAGGATGCGCTAGTGAAAGAATCTAGAAACTCACTGATAGCAATTGCAACAAAAGGAACATATATCCCTTATGACAAGATTCCAGAGATCACTACAAAGGACGATCTTATCTCCTTCCTGGAGGACAGAGGGTTTATAGTACCCGAGAAACCAACTATGGCCAGGTATGCCCCACTAGCATCTTATTCTTTGAATACTGATGTTCATACTTGTGTAAGCTTTATAGATTTGCATATATGTTCTGAACTATGCCAAATAATCACGTGTATTTTATATTTACAGGATTGTTGAAGATGAGGGGGCATCACCTGTGCAGGAGGAGCTGACAGCCAGTGAGCAAGAGCTGCCTAATGAGGAGGAAGTGCTGCCTGTTGAGGAGGAAATGTCTACAGTCATCGAGGAGGAGTCGCCCGTCCCAGAGGAAGAGCCGCCCGTCCCAGAGGAAGAGCCGCCCGTCCCAGAGGAAGAGCTGTCCGTCACAGAGGAAGAGCCGTCCGTCACAGAGGAAGAGCCGCCCGTCACAGTGGAAGAGCCGCCCGTCCCAGAGGAAGAGCCGCCCGTCCCAGAGGAAGAGCCGTCCGTCACAGAGGAAGAGCCGTCCGTCACAGTGGAAGAGCCGTCCGTCCCAGAGGAAGAGCCGCCCGTCACAGTGGAAGAGCCGCCCGTCCCAGAGGAAGAGCTGCCCGTCCCAGAGGAAGAGCCACCCGTCCCAGAGGAAGAGCTGCCCGTCACAGTGGAAGAGCCGCCCGTCCCAGAGGAAGAGCCGCCCGTCCCAGAGGAAGAGCCGCCCGTCCCAGAGGAAGAGCCGCCCGTCCCAGAGGAAGAGCCGTCCGTCACAGAGGAAGAGCCGTCCGTCACAGAGGAAGAGCCGCCCGTCAGAGTGGAAGAGCCGTCCGTCACAGAGGAAGAGCCGCCCGTCCCAGAGGATTATGATGTCTACAGGTCAGTGTAAATTTATACAAGGAATTTACTTTAATCCCTTGCTCAAACATTGCCTTGGCCTCAGCACATCCTGGCTTTTAGGCCACTTTAAAAAATTGTCAACACTGCTGGCCTACTCAAGATTGTACTTCACGTTATTACTAAGGATTTTTATAATTTACAGGACTGTTGAAGATGAGAAGCCATCTACATCAACTGGCACATCGGCACGCCGAGCCATATCAAATCCTGAATTGGTGCATCTTTCAGCTGCAGAAGACTATACATCCTCTGAAACATCCGACAGTGAAGCCGATCACCAACCAGAGACCAGAGAAAGAGAGGAAAATACCAGCCAAACAGATGAAGACAGGCCGAGGTCAGTTAGTGTGTGTAACATTCTCACTCATCATGCTTTTATATATATATACATATCTATATATATCTATATATATATATCTATATATATATATATATATATATATATATATATTTATATATATATATATTGAGCAAAAAAACAATACAAATAATGTTTAACTGGGACAATTAATAGCATATCCCACAACTTTACAGCCCTTACAAAGTAATTTTTTCTCCTATTTTAGGCAATAGATTTCCCTTCCATTGCAGCCATAAAACAGGATGCCAAAAAAGTGCCCTACACACAGACAGCTCTGTGGGGCACACAGCTTTGGCGGGGCATACTAAAATGCACTGCCATTACGATTTTCATCTGTGGGCCAGTAGAGGATGATGTACTAGCTTTACCCACAGATGAACTTCAGAACACGCAGTGTTCAGCAGTGGATGCTGCGTATAAAGGGCAGGCAGCCAGCAAAGTGCTGCTGCCAGTCAGAGCACTGGGGTCCACAGAAATCGGGCCTGGGGACACAGAAATGTTTACCACCCCTGACAACGGTGAGTGGAACCCCCAGCTGTCAAGGTCCCCGACATTTCCCCAGATTCTTCCACTGGGTGAGGGCCCCATGAATGCGTCGTTACAGGGAACCCTGGACTCACAGGCCCCATAGCGGCTGCATAGTCTACTGCCATTGGCAGGACGTCACTATATATATGCTGTATATGCTTACACAGTATTTTTCTCAAAGTTCTAATTTGTTTCTACTCTGACCTGTTGTTCTTTCTTCCAAATTTGTAGGATGACAAGCCAGAAATGGACTGTTGACAAGAGGATCAAAATGAAAGATGCAGGTTATTATGATCACCATTCTCTGTCTCATCCAATATTAAAAGGTTTTTCCTCTTATTTGCAGAACCATTGCAAGCTGGAAAGATACAAACAAATTGTTGAAAATGTGTCAAGGTTTTTATACTTTATGAACAAACGCCGTGTGAGCCTCAACTTTGCGACAAAGATTGAAAACGCCCATTTATTTTTCAAAAACCTTCAAGATCTCGGTCTGTGCAACCAAACTGTCACCAACTACATTAAGAATGTCCGGAAATTTGTACATTATCAACTATTTGCAACCAATTTACGCGATAAAAATGAAAAACTCTTCAAGGCAATGAAGTATTTCCAGTATGTGACTGCGGATATTCAGAAGAAATTTTCCAAGGGAGTTGCAAAAGAAGTTGTCAGCAAAAGGTATGTCAGCTAATTTTTATCCTTTCAGATGTATGCACAATTATTATTTTTTCTCTTTTCTCCCTCCCGCCAGGATTTTTCATACATGACTTAAAAATAGGCCTCACCTATCAGTCACATTTATTAATCTTTCTCTTAGGTACCTGGAGTTGCATAAATTGGACAAAACACCTCAGCAATGCCAGGAGATCCTGACCGTTGCAAAGCCAGCTTTCCTGCAAGCCATCGAGGATGTCCAAGGAGGATCCCGAAATGAAGTGCATCAGTTGGAGATTCTCTATTACCTTGAGGCCTTAATCATACTAAAACACTTACAAAGACCAGGAGTTGTCAGAAACATGACGGTAAGTAACAACCTACTCATTATCCTGATTTAAAGCCACATGTCTATCTAACTTTCCCATGTCTTGACTCACAGGTTTCTGAGTGGACAGAGAGGATGCGTCACATCTATCAAAATGAACAGCTAATAATTGTCGGAGTTAAATCCCATAAGACTGCTGCCCACCAAGTAGCCTGTTTTGTGCTTACTGAAGAAGAAGAAAAGGTAAGATGTTCCTGTCACTACGATGGCACCCACATTAGAGAGGGATCTGTTAGTTGTCATGACTTCAACCCGTAGGATTAGTGGCATTCTGTCCCTTTTAGTAGATCCTCCCTTTAACCAGATTTTACAGGACAACTTGGTGCTACATCCTCATGCAGGTGTGTTGGGAGTCTTTCCCTTATTTCCCTGCAGTATCCAGGATGCTAAACCATAGTATCGGTGTCCAGAATAGTGCATTTTCTTAACAATAATGCTTGTTGCAGCAGCATCCAGAATGCATTATCAGTAGGAACAGATATGCTCTCCCTTATCACAGATGTTCTGCACTTTAAATGAATGGTGGGCAGTTTATAGTCTGACATATGTTTGGTGTGAGGTGACTTTTCTATATATTTAGATTGTGTGGTTCCTATCATGCTCTGAAATCCAACTGAGGCGGAGGAGAGATACTGCCCTTTTAGTCTGTAGGTTTCGCTCTCCTGGTTAGGCACATCCCTCCCTCACGTTGGTGCGGTCATTGACTCCAGTAATTAATTTAGTCTATTTCAAATTTTCTTATCTTAATATTGAAGGGCCCAACTCAATTTTTATTAAGTGGTTTACTGTTTTTTGTTTTGTTTATTTACAGTGGTTTAACATCTACTTTAAAAAAGTGAGACGGGTGCTGGCCAAAAAAGACAGTCCAGATAAATTCTTCTTATCGACTACAGGAAGACAGATATATAATGTATCCACCGACCTTCATCGCTACCAGAAGAAGTAAGTCTTAAAAGTTAAAAATCCTACATATTAGATGTTGTGCCATGTATTTATGATCTACTCTATTGCTATCTAGGTACAAACTTAAATCCATCTCTAGTCAGGTGGCAAGAAAAACTTGTGAAACATGGACCGTGTCACATTTAACAGAGACACAGAGGTATCTTTTCTCCAAATATCTCAGTCATTCCAACATGACAGCAGAGAGGAATTACAGAGAAAAAACGTTAGGAGACCTCTGCCAAGCATACACACTGGTCTTGGCAGCAGGGAAATCATCGGAAAATCAACCTCAACCCAGCAGCTCAAGGTAATTTATTGCAAAGCAGTTATGATCTATTTCACCAAATTGTTGATAAAATGTAATATTCTGTTTTCTATCTCCCCTAAAGAGAAGCAGAAGAGAGCAATGGAGAAGAGGAGCAAATGGTCCAGCAAGCTGAAGACTACAGTGCCCAGGGTGAAACAGAGGACCTCGGTGTGTCAAATTTAAATACTAAGACTCAAAGGTGGGTATATTATTAAATCAAGCAAGCTAGTAGGAGTTGGCAAACTGTACATAGCTTGTGATGTTATGGACAATGACTTGTTCTTCTGAGCATCCTCAGCACCTATACCCAGGCAAAGTGCTCTCAGTAGCGGCCACTTGTAGACAGTATGCGGAAGGGTATATTACAGGCGTTTATTGATGATATCTCCATCGCAGAACAAACCTCGATGCCTAAACTTTTAGGATTGATAGAAGATATCCTTATACCACTCTAAGTGCCCAGAAAATGTAATGTTATTATTTATATCAGGCGGAGAGCACCAATCGAACCTAGGGTCACAACAAGGTCCATGAAGACAGGGATGCAGTTGAGGAAAAGGAAACACCCAGGGTAATTGGTCAATATACTCATTCACATTGTCCTTGAACAATAAACATTTCGGTTTTAACATATGTATTCCCCTTCTTTCCTTTAAAGAGATTAAGAAGACGGCAGTGATCAGCTCCCAAGAAAGAATGAGGCGTTTCGGAGACTAAAGTTCCGGTCTTGTTAAAGTTTCTGAATTCATGTTTTATTTGTTTCTTTTCTATTCTAGGTTGTTCTACAATTCCAGGTGAACGGGGCCCTCGAAGCAATGGGAGAAGATTTTCTTTATTATAAACATTTGTACTGTTTGTATTAGTGTTAAAGGGATTCTGTCACCAGGTTTTAGCCATCTCATCTGAGCGCACCATAATGTGGACACAGACATCTTTATTCCAGTGATATATCACTTACTAGGCTGCTCAGTGTAGTTTGCATTAAAACACTGTTAAATCATCTGGAGATTATCATTAGAGCACTACTCCAGTAGTCCAGTCATACTTGGGAGCTGCCAAATCTGCAACAGAGAAAACAGTAATTTTATCAAAATGACAGCAAGGAGCTCAGTAAGTGAAACATTGCTGGATCAGGATTTCTATCTCTACATTATGCTGCTGTCCGATGGGATGTCAAAAACCTGGTGACAGAGTCCTTTTAATAACTATTTTAAAGATAAATATAAAGTGGAAGTCCTATGGCTATGATGAAACAATTCTGACAACTGTTCAAATGGCACAATCATTTACTACCGTCAGGTTTCTGAGCCGTTTAGTCTAATGCTTTGTCAGTATTACTAGAATCCATAATAATTTAAAGGTCAGGTAGCCATAAAAGTGCTCCTGCCAGTCAGAGCAGTGCAGTCCCTGGAAATCAGGCCTAGGGAAGCAGAATATATTACCATCCCTAACAACGGTAAGCATGACCCCCAGCTGTCCAGCAACCCGACATGTAGAACTGCCTATAAAAATGACCATTTGTCCAGTCAGTGCATCACTCTCTGGTGCCCTTTTACACTGGCACACTGCTTTCTGTCTCTCTCTCTTTCTCTCTCTCCAGTGCAATGCTCTCTGGTGCTCTTTCACTCTCTTTCCAGTGCACCACTCTCTGATGTGTTCTCTTTCTCCCTACTGCACCGCTCTCTGGCACTCCTCTGTCTTTATAGTGCAGTGCTCTCTTTTGTGCTCTCTCAGTCTCCAGTGCATCACTGGCGCTCACTTTTGATCTCTCCCCATTGCACCACTCTCTCGCATGCTCTCTCTCTGGTGCTTTCTTTCCATCCAAAGTGCCTTTTTTTGTCTCTGTGCCTTCACGAGCCTCTCAATCTCTGTCTTTGCCCATCTGTGGCTCTCTATCGGTCTCTGTGCCTCTCTGTCCCTCCCTGTGCTTCTATTTACCTTTTGCATCCCTCTATGTGCCTACCTTTGCCCCTTTGCTCCCCTCTTTGCCTCTATGTGCCTCTCAATGACTCTCTCTCATGCACACCTCTTCCTGTAGGTCAAAGGTAAGAAGCACTACTCAAGTTGCAGCAGAGAAGATTAATTGGTAAGTAACCACAAAGCTACACAGTGTTTAACACTTGTGTATTTTTTAAGAATCTTGTTCCTGTAGGATGCTTCCTGAACATTAAAGTGAATTGTCAGGAAACATCTTTAATCTACAGGATCCTTGAAAAATATGCAAGTTTTTATTGGATGATTTGTCAGGCTATCAACAATCACACAGGGCCACAGGCCCGTCAACAGGGCAATAGCCCACTCCACAAGGCCAATGACCCTTTGCAAAGGGCCAGAGGTCCCTTTCCGCAGTGCCATAGGCATTTCCACAGGGCCATAACCCACTCCAGCTCTCTCCACAGGGCAACAGGCCCATTTGAAGGGCCACAGATCCCTCTTCAGGGTCACAGGCCTTTCCACAGGGCCGCACCCACCTTCAGCTCTCTCCACAGGGCCATAGGCCCTTTCCTCAGGGCCACAAGCCCCTCCAGCTCTCTCCACAGGACCACAGGCTCCTACCGGGCCACAGGCCTTTACACAGTGCCACAAGCCCCTCCAGCTCTTTCCACAGGCAATCATGTTGCATTTTGTTTACTGCAAAAGACTTCATAGGCCCCAATCTTACTCCAGAGCCTTCCACAGGCCCCTCCAGCCCACTCCACATGGCCTTTTTTAGCAGAGCAAAACTCCCTCCAGCTCTCTTTACATCACTACATGCCCCTCTGCGGGCAAACAACCCCTTCAACTCTCTCCACAGTACCATAGGCTCCTTCTGCCGGGCCACAAGCATTTCCACAGGGCCACAATCCCCTCCAACTCTTCTCCACAGGACAACAAGCTCTCTTTACAGAGCCATAACTCCCCTCCACAGGGCCAAATGCACTTTCTGCACGGCCACAGCCCCCTTTAGCTCTCTCCACAGAGACACAGGGCCCGTCTGCAGGACACAAGCCCCCTCTTCAAGGCCAAAGGGCCTTTCTACATGGCCATAGTCATTTCCATAGGGCACAAGCCCCTCCAGCTCTCTCCACAGGGCAACGGACCCCTATACAGGGTCACAGGCCTTTCCACAGGGCCACAACACCTTCAGCTCTCTCCACAGGACCACTGGCTCCTTCTGCCGGGCCACAAGCATTTCCACAGGGCCACAATCCCCTCCAACTCTTCTCCACAGGACAACAAGCTCTCTTTACAGAGCCATAACTCCCCTCCACAGGGCCAAATGCACTTTCTGCACGGCCACAGCCCCCTTTAGCTCTCTCCACAGAGACACAGGGCCCGTCTGCAGGACACAAGCCCCCTCTTCAAGGCCAAAGGGCCTTTCTACATGGCCATAGTCATTTCCATAGGGCACAAGCCCCTCCAGCTCTCTCCACAGGGCAACGGACCCCTATACAGGGTCACAGGCCTTTCCACAGGGCCACAACACCTTCAGCTCTCTCCACAGGACCACAGGCTACTACCGGGCCACAGGTCTTTCCACAGTGCCACAAGCACCATCCAGCTCTCTCCACAGGCAATCATGTTGCACTTTTGCAACAAGAGTCAATTTTTGTTTCAGTTCGGCAACATTGGAGTCAACCCTGTTGCAAATCGGACACGAAGCTTGAAAATTTAGATGTTTACTGCAAAGGACTTCATAGGCCTTCATCTTACTCCAGAGCCTTCCACAGGCCCCTCCAGCACGCTCTACATGGCCTTTTCCACAGGCCACAACTCCATCCAGCTCTCTTTACATCGCCACATGCCCCTCTGCGGGGCAACAGACCCCTATACAGGGTCACAGGCCTCTCCACAGGGCCTCAACCCCTTCAGCTCTCTCCACAGGACCACTGGCTCCTTCTGCCGGGCCACAAGCCTTTCCACAGGGCCACAATCCCCTCCAATTCCACAGGACAACAGGCTCTCTTTACAGGGCCATAGCTCCCCTCCACAGGGCCAAATGCACTTTCCACATGGCCACAACCCCCTCCAGCTCTCTACACAGAGTCATGGGGCCCGTCTGCAGGGCACAAGCCCCTTCATCAAGGCCAAGGGGCCTTTCTACAGGGCCACTGGCCTTTAAATAGTGCCACAACCTCCTCTGGCTCTCTCAAGAGGGCCACAGGCTCCTTCTACAGGGCAAGGGCCCCCTCCACAAGGCCAAAGGCCCTTTGCAAAGGGCCATAGGTCCATTCCACAGGGCCATAGTCATTTCCATAGGGCCATAACCCCCCTCAAGCTCTCTCCACAGAACCGCAGGCTCCTTCTACAGGTTTACAGGCATATACACAGGGCCACATCCGCCTTCACCTCTCTCCACAAGGCGACAGGGCCCTTTCACTGTGTCATAGGCCTTTCCATAAGGCCACAACCCCCTCTGTCTCTCTCAAAAAGGACAGAGGCTCCCTTTACAAGGCAACAGCCCCCTCCACAAGGCCAAAGGCCTTTTTCAAAGGGCCACAGGTCCCTTTCGCAGGGCCATAGGCATTTCCCCAAGGCAATAACCCCCTCCAGCTCTCTCCACAGGACCACAGGCTCCTTCTACAAGACTACAACCCCTTTGAGCTCTTTCATCAGGGCCACAGCCTCCTCCGCCCCCCTTTAATCAGTTAAAAGGGCTCAATTGAGTGACCACAACACCTTCAGCTCTCTCCACAGGACCACAGGCTCCTACTGAGCCACAGGACTTTCCACAGTGCCACAAGCCCCTCTAGCTCTCTCCACAGGCAATCATGTTGCATGTTTTTTACTGCAAAGGACTACATAGGCCAAAATCTTACTCCAGAGCCTTCCACAGGCCCCTCCAGCCGGCTCCACATGGCCTTTTCCTCAGGCCACAACTCCCTCCAGTTCTCTTTACATCGCCACATGCCCCTCTGCGGGGCCACAGACCCCTATACAGGGTCACTGGCCTTTCCACAGGGCCTCAACCCCTTCAGCTCTCTCCACAGGACCACAGGCTTTTCCACAGCCCACAACTCCTTCCAGCTCTCACCACAGGGCCACAGCCCCTTCCACAAGGCTAAAGGGCCTATCCATAGGGCCACAGACCTTTCCACAGGGCCACAACACGCTCCAGCTCTCTCCACAGGACAAGAAGCTCTCTTTACAGGGCCATAGCTCACCTCCACAGGGCCAAAGGCACTTTCCACACGGCCACAACTCCCAACAGCCCTCTCCACAGAGTCACAGGGCCCGTCTGCAGGGCACAAGCCCCTCTTCAAGGCCAAAAGGCCTTTCTACATGGCCATAGTCATTCCCATAGGGCACGAGCACCTCCAGCTCTCTCCACAGGGCAACGGACCCCTGTACAGGGTCACAGTCCTTTCCACAGGGCCACAACAGCTTCAGCTCTCTCCACAGGCAATCATGTTGCATGTTGTTTACTGCAGAGGACTTCATAGGCCCAAACCTTACTCCAGAGCCTTCCACAGGCCCCTCCAGCCCGCTCCACATGGCCTTTTCCTCAGGCCACAACTCCCTCCAGCTCTCTTTACATCGCCACATGCCCCTCTGCGGGGCCACAGACCCCTATACAGGGTCACATGCCTTTCCACAGGGCCTCAACCCCTTCAGCTCTCTCCACAGGACCACTGCCTCCTTCTGCCGGGCTACAAGCCTTTCCACAGGGCCACAATCCCCTCCAACTCTTCTCCACAGGACAACAAGCTCTCTTTACAGGGCCATAGCTCCCCTCCACAGGGCCAAATGCACTTTCTGCATGGCCACAGCCCCCTTTAGCTTTCTCAACAGAGACACAAGGCCCGTCTGCAGGGCACAAGCCCCCTCTTCAAGGCCAAAAGGCCTTTCTACATGGCCATAGTCATTTCCATAGGGCACGAGCCCCTCCAGCTCTCTCCACAGGGCAACGGACCGCTATACAGGGTCACAGGCCTTTCCACAGGGCCACAACACCTTCAGCTCTTCCACATGACCACAGGCTCCAGCCCGGCCACAGGCCTTTCCACAGTGCTACAAGTCCCTCCAGCTTTCTCCACAGGCAATCATGTTTCATGTTGTTTACCGCAAAAGGACTTCATAGGCCCAAATCTTACTTCAGACCCTTCCACAGGCCCCTCCAGCCCGCTCCACATGGCCTTTTCCGCAGGCCACAACTCCCTCCAGCTCTCTTTACATCGCCACATGCCCCTCTGCGGGGCCACAGACCCCTGTACAGGGTCACAGGCCTTTCCACAGGACCTCAACCCCTTCAGCTCTCTCCACAGGACCACAGACTTTTCCACAGCCCACAACTCCATCCAGCTCTCACCAGAGGGCCACAGCCCCTTCCACAAGGCTAAAGGGCCTATCCATAGGGCCACAACACCCTCCAGCTCTCTCCACAGGACAAGAAGCTCTCTTTACAGGGCCATAGCTCACCTCCACAGGGCCAAATGCACTTTCCACACGGCCACAACTCCCAACAGCTCTCTCCACAGAGTCACAAGGCCCGTCTGCAGGGCACAAGCCCCCTCTTCAAGGCCAAAAGGCCTTTCTACATGGCCATAGTCATTTCCATAGGGCACAAGCCCCTCCAGCTCTCTCCACAGGGCAACGGACCCCTATACAGGGTCACAGGCCTTTCCCCAGGGCCACAATCCCCTCCAACTCTTCTCCACACGACAACAAGCTCTCTTTACCGGGCCATAGCTCCCCTCCACAGGGCCAAATGCACTTTCTGCATGGCCACAGCCCCCTTTAGCTCTCTCCACAGAGACACAAGGCCCGTCTGCAGGGCACAAGCCCCCTCTTCAAGGCCAAAAGGCCTTTCTACATGGCCATAGTCATTTCCATAGGGCACAAGCCCCTCCAGCTCTCTCCACAGGGCAACGGACCCCTATACAGGGTCACAGGCCTTTCCACAGGGCCACAACACTTTCAGCTCTCTCCACAGGACCACAGGCTCCTACTGGGCCACAGGCCTTTCCACAGTGCCACAAGCCCCTCCAGCTCTCTCCACAGGCAATCATGTTGCATGTTGTTTACTGCAGAGGACTTCATAGGCCCAAATCTTACTCCAGAGCCTTCCACAGGCCTTTCCAGCCCACTCCACATGGCCTTTTCCTCAGGCCACAACTCCCTCCCGCTCTCTTTACATCGCCACATGCACCCTCTGCGGGGCCACAGACCCCTATACAGGGTCACAGGCCTTTCCACAGGGCCTCAACCCCTTCAGCTCTCTCCACAGGACCACTGGCTCCTTCTGCCGGGCCACAAGCATTTCCACAGGGCCACAATCCCCTCCAACTCTCTACACAGGACAACTAGCTCTCTTTACAGGGCTATAGCTCCCCTCCACAGGGCCAAATGCACTTTCCACACGGCCAAAATCCCCTCCAGCTCTCTCCACAGAGTCACGGGGCTCGTCTGCAGGGCACAAGCCCCTTCATCAAGGCCAAGGGGCCTTTCTACAGGGCTACTGGCCTTTAAATAGGGCCACAACCCCCTCTGGTACTCTCAACAGGGCCACAGGCTCCTTCTACAGGTGTACAGGCATTTACACAGGGCCACAACCACCTTTACCTCTCTCCACAGGGCAACAGGGCCCTTTCACTATGCAATAAGCCTTTCCATAAGGCCACAACCCCCTCTCTCTCTCTCAAAAAGGACAGAGGCTCCCTTTACAAGGAAACAGCCCCCTCCACAAGGCCAAAGTCCTTTTTCAAAGGGCCACAGGTCCCTTCCACAGGGCCATAGGCATTTCCCCAAGGCAATAGCCCCCTCCAGCTCTCTCCACAGGACCACAGGCTCCTTCTACAAGGCTACAACCCATTTCAGCTCTTTCATCAGGGCCACAGCCCCCTCCACCCCTCTTTAATCAGTTAAAAGGACTCATTTGAGTGACCTATTGACCATTGGTCAGCTCGAGTAAAGGAACCTGATATAGTATACTGCACTGTTTAATATTCTTTTTTTTCTTTACACAGGTTGAATGCTGGCAAAGAAATGTCACCTATGCCATGCTCCTTTATACCAGTTTTCTTGATTGACATGTTATTTTTGGAGCCAAATGAGAAAATTGGGAAATAGAAAGCTCCCCCCTCCTTCCAATCAGTGGATCCGGTCAGGTGCTCAGTGGCGGTAGGCCACCGCCTGGAAGCCAAACATGAAAAAAGGAATGCTGGCACCGGTTTCCATATGATGAATTTTACTTTATTCCATGAAGATCAATACATTAAAAAGAAGGCATCTTTACAGGCAATCCGCCATCATGTCATTTTTGGTTTAAGCCTAATTTCTTTCAATAAATAAAATGGAATAAATGTGTCACTTTTTTGCCTATACTAGTAGTTGTGGGGTATTATGACATCACAATAGAATTAATACTTACCCTTTCCGATGCCTTTTAGGGCTATCCGGTGCAGAACCAAGGCCAAATACCAACCGACAGGACCTTCATGTGACATCATGGAAGGTCCTGTCGCTCAGGACGTGGCTTTGGCTCTGCACCGGATAGACCGAAAAGGCGTCTGAAAGGGTAAGTATTAATTCTTTATTATTTTTAATACATCTGTATTTATTTAATTTTGATTTCGTACTGTATAGTAATACATTACAAAATGAAATGGGGGCTGGCAGACATGTCACAAAGGGGAGGAGGAACAGGATTCTTCTTCCACCTCTGTGACATCACTTTTCCTCCGGACCGGGTGGTGTGTGAACACAGCCTCAGGCTGCGTGCCCACGTAGCGATTTACAAGCGTATATGTTGCGTAATTTACGCAGCGGAAACGCTTGTGAAACACTTGATAATCTGCACCCCATGGTACTCAGTGGCATTCCGCAATGTTAATGCCCATGCTGTAGATTTTTACGCAGCGTTTCTGCTGCGCTTAAAAATCCTTTCCACAGGGCCACAACACATTCAGCTCTCTCCACAGGACCACAGGCTCCTACCCGGCCACAGGCCTTTCCACAGTGCTACGAGTCCCTCCAGCTCTCTCCACAGGCAATCATGTTTCATGTTGTTTACCGCAAAAGGACTTCATAGGCCCAAATCTTACTTTAGACCCTTCCACAGGCCCCTCCAGCCCGCTCCACATGGCCTTTTCCGCAGGCCACAACTCCCTCCAGCTCTCTTTACATCGCCACATGCCCCTCTGCGGGGCCACAGACCCCTATACAGGGTCACAGGCCATTCCACAGGGCCACAATCCCCTCCAACTCTTCTCCACAGGACAACAAGCTCTCTTTACCGGGCCATAGCTCCCCTCCACAGGGCCAAATGCACTTTCTGCACGGCCACAGCCCCCTTTAGCTCTCTCCACAGAGACACAAGGCCCGTCTGCAGGGCACAAGCCCCCTCTTCAAGGCCAAAAGGCCTTTCTACATGGCCATAGTCATTTCCATAGGGCACGAGCCCCTCCAGCTCTCTCCACAGGGCAACGGACCGCTATACAGGGTCACAGGCCTTTCCACAGGGCCACAACACCTTCAGCTCTTCCACAGGACCACAGGCTCCAGCCCGGCCACAGGCCTTTCCACAGTGCTACAAGTCCCTCCAGCTCTCTCCACAGGCAATCATGTTTCATGTTGTTTACCGCAAAAGGACTTCATAGGCCCAAATCTTACTTCAGACCCTTCCACAGGCCCCTCCAGCCCGCTCCACATGGCCTTTTCCGCAGGCCACAACTCCCTCCAGCTCTCTTTACATCGCCACATGTCCCTCTGCGGGGCCACAGACCCCTATACAGGGTCACAGGCCTTTCCACAGGAACTCAACCCCTTCAGCTCTCTCCACAGGACCACAGACTTTTCCACAGCCCACAACTCCTTCCAGCTCTCACCAGAGGGCCACAGCCCCTTCAACAAGGCTAAAGGGCCTATCCATAGGGCCACAGACATTTCCACAGGGCCACAACACCCTCCAGCTCTCTCCACAGGACAAGAAGCTCTCTTTACAGGGCCATAGCTCACCTCCACAGGGCCAAATGCACTTTCCACACGGCCACAACTCCCAACAGCTCTCTCCACAGAGTCACAAGGCCCGTCTGCAGGGCACAAGCCCCCTCTTCAAGGCCAAAAGGCCTTTCTACATGGCCATAGTCATTTCCATAGGGCACGAGCCCCTCCAGCTCTCTCCACAGGGCAACGGACCCCTATACAGGGTCACAGGCCTTTCCCCAGGGCCACAATCCCCTCCAACTCTTCTCCACACGACAACAAGCTCTCTTTACCGGGCCATAGCTCCCCTCCACAGGGCCAAATGCACTTTCTGCATGGCCACAGCCCCCTTTAGCTCTCTCCACAGAGACACAAGGCCCGTCTGCAGGGCACAAGCCCCCTCTTCAAGGCCAAAAGGCCTTTCTACATGGCCATAGTCATTTCCATAGGGCACAAGCCCCTCCAGCTCTCTCCACAGGGCAACGGACCCCTATACAGGGTCACAGGCCTTTCCACAGGGCCACAACACTTTCAGCTCTCTCCACAGGACCACAGGCTCCTACTGGGCCACAGGCCTTTCCACGGTGCCACAAGCCCCTCCAGCTCTCTCCACAGGCAATCATGTTGCATGTTGTTTACTGCAAAGGACTTCATAGGCCCAAATCTTACTCCAGAGCCTTCCACACGCCTTTCCAGCCCACTCCACATGGCATTTTCCTCAGGCCACAACTCCCTCCAGCTCTCTTTACATCGCCACATGCACCCTCTGCGGGACCACAGACCCCTATACAGGGTCACAGGCCTTTCCACAGGGCCTCAACCCCTTCAGCTCTCTCCACAGGACCACTGGCTCCTTCTGCCGGGCCACAAGCATTTCCATAGGGCCACAATCCCCTCCAACTCTTCTCCACAGGACAACAAGCTCTCTTTACAGAGCCATAACTCCCCTCCACAGGGCCAAATGCACTTTCTGCACGGCCACAGCCCCCTTTAGCTCTCTCCACAGAGACACAGGGCCCGTCTGCAGGACACAAGCCCCCTCTTCAAGGCCAAAGGGCCTTTCTACATGGCCATAGTCATTTCCATAGGGCACAAGCCCCTCCAGCTCTCTCCACAGGGCAACGGACCCCTATACAGGGTCACAGGCCTTTCCACAGGGCCACAACATCTTCAGCTCTCTCCACAGGACCACAGGCTACTACTGGGCCACAGGTCTTTCCACAGTGCCACAAGCACCATCCAGCTCTCTCCACAGGCAATCATGTTGCACTTTTGCAACAAGAGTCAATTTTTGTTGCAGTTCGGCAACATTGCAGTCAACCCTGTTGCAAATCGGACACGAAGCTTGAAAATTTAGATGTTTACTGCAAAGGACTTCATAGGCCTTCATCTTACTCCAGAGCCTTCCACAGGCCCCTCCAGCACGCTCCACATGGCCTTTTCCACAGGCCACAACTCCATCCAGCTCTCTTTACATCGCCACATGCCCCTCTGCGGGGCAACAGACCCCTATACAGGGTCACAGGCCTCTCCACAGGGCCTCAACCCCTTCAGCTCTCTCCGCAGGACCACTGGCTCCTTCTGCCGGGCCACAAGCCTTTCCACAGGGCCACAATCCCCTCCAATTCCACAGGACAACAGGCTCTCTTTACAGGGCCATAGCTCCCCTCCACAGGGCCAAATGCACTTTCCACATGGCCACAACCCCCTCCAGCTCTCTACACAGAGTCATGGGGCCCGTCTGCAGGGCACAAGCCCCTTCATCAAGGCCAAGGGGCCTTTCTACAGGGCCACTGGCCTTTAAATAGTGCCACAACCTCCTCTGGCTCTCTCAAGAGGGCCACAGGCTCCTTCTACAGGGCAAGGGCCCCCTCCACAAGGCCAAAGGCCCTTTGCAAAGGGCCATAGGTCCATTCCACAGGGCCATAGTCATTTCCATAGGGCCATAACCCCCCTCAAGCTCTCTCCACAGAACCGCAGGCTCCTTCAACAGGTTTACAGGCATATACACAGGGCCACATCCGCCTTCACCTCTCTCCACAAGGCGACAGGGCCCTTTCACTGTGTCATAGGCCTTTCCATAAGGCCACAACCCCCTCTGTCTCTCTCAAAAAGGACAGAGGCTCCCTTTACAAGGCAACAGCCCCCTCCACAAGGCCAAAGGCCTTTTTCAAAGGGCCACAGCTCCCTTTCGCAGGGCCATAGGCATTTCCCCAAGGCAATAACCCCCTCCAGCTCTCTCCACAGGACCACAGGCTCCTTCTACAAGACTACAACCCCTTTGAGCTCTTTCATCAGGGCCACAGCCTCCTCCGCCCCCCTTTAATCAGTTAAAAGGGCTCAATTGAGTGACCACAACACCTTCAGCTCTCTCCACAGGACCACAGGCTCCTACTGAGCCACAGGACTTTCCACAGTGCCACAAGCCCCTCTAGCTCTCTCCACAGGCAATCATGTTGCATGTTTTTTACTGCAAAGGACTTCATAGGCCAAAATCTTACTCCAGAGCCTTCCACAGGCCCCTCCAGCCGGCTCCACATGGCCTTTTCCTCAGGCCACAACTCCCTCCAGCTCTCTTTACATCGCCACATGCCCCTCTGCGGGGCCACAGACCCCTATACAGGGTCACTGGCCTTTCCACAGGGCCTCAACCCCTTCAGCTGTCTCCACAGGACCACAGGCTTTTCCACAGCCCACAACTCCTTCCAGCTCTCACCACAGGGCCACAGCCCTTTCCACAAGGCTAAAGGGCCTATCCATAGGGCCACATACCTTTCCACAGGGCCACAACACCCTTCAGCTCTCTCCACAGGACAAGAAGCTCTCTTTACAGGGCCATAGCTCACGTCCACAGGGCCAAATGCACTTTCCACACGGCCACAACTCCCAACAGCTCTCTCCACAGAGTCACAGGGCCCGTCTGCAGGGCACAAGCCCCCTCTTCAAGGCCAAAAGGCCTTTCTACATGGCCATAGTCATTTCCATAGGGCACGAGCCCCTCCAGCTCTCTCCACAGGGCAACAGACCCCTATACAGGATCACAGGCCTTTCCACAGGGCCACAACACCTTCAGCTCTCTCCACAGGACCACAGGCTCCTACTGGGCCACAGGCCTTTCCACAGTGCCACAAGCCCCTCCAGCTCTCTCCACAGGCAATCATGTTGCATGTTGTTTACTGCAAAGGACTTCATAGGCTCAAATCTTACTCCAGAGCCTTCCACAGGCCTCTCCAGCCCGCTCCACATGGCCTTTTCCTCAGGCCACAACTCCCTCCAGCTCTCTTTACATCGCCACATGCCCCTCTGCGGGGCCACAGACCCCTATACAGGGTCACAGGCCTTTCCACAGGGCCTCAACCCCTTCAGCTGTCTCCACAGGACCACAGGCTTTTCCACAGCCCACAACTCCTTCCAGCTCTCACCACAGGGCCACAGCCCTTTCCACAAGGCTAAAGGGCCTATCCATAGGGCCACATACCTTTCCACAGGGCCACAACACCCTCCAGCTCTCTCCACAGGACAAGAAGCTCTCTTTACAGGGCCATACCTCACCTCCACAGGGCCAAATGCACTTTCCACACGGCCACAACTCCCAACAGCTCTCTCCACAGTGTCACAGGGCCCGTCTGCAGGGCACAAGCGCCCTCTTCAAGGCCAAAAGGCCTTTCTACATGGCCATAGTCATTTCCATAGGGCACGAGCCCCTCCAGCTCTCTCCACAGGGCAACAGACCCCTATACAGGATCACAGGCCTTTCCACAGGGCCACAACACCTTCAGCTCTCTCCACAGGACCACAGGCTCCTACTGGGCCACAGGCCTTTCTACAGTGCCACAAGCCCCTCCAGCTCTCTCCACAGGCAATCATGTTGCATGTTGTTTACTGCAAAGGACTTCATAGGCTCAAATCTTACTCCAGAGCCTTCCACAGGCCTCTCCAGCCCGCTCCACATGGCCTTTTCCTCAGGCCACAACTCCCTCCAGCTCTCTTTACATCGCCACATGCCCCTCTGCGGGGCCACAGACCCCTATACAGGGTCACAGGCCTTTCCACAGGGCCTCAACCCCTTCAGCTGTCTCCACAGGACCACAGGCTTTTCCACAGCCCACAACTCCTTCCAGCTCTCACCACAGGGCCACAGCCCTTTCCACAAGGCTAAAGGGCCTATCCATAGGGCCACAGACCTTTCCACAGGGCCACAACACCCTCCAGCTCTCTCCACAGGACAAGAAGCTCTCTTTACAGGGCCATAGCTCACCTCCACAGGGCCAAATGCACTTTCCACACGGCTACAACTCCCAACAGCTCTCTCCACAGAGTCACAGGGCCCGTCTGCAGGGCACAAGCGCCCTCTTCAAGGCCAAAAGGCCTTTCTACATGGCTATAGTCATTTCCATACGGCACGAGCCCCTCCAGCTCTCTCCACAGGGCAACGGACCCCTATACAGGGTCACAGGCCTTTCCACAGGGCCACAACACCTTCAGCTCTCTCCACAGGACCACAGGCTCCTACTGGGCCACAGGCCTTTCCACAGTGCCACAAGCCCCTCCAGCTCTCTCCACAGGCAATCATGTTGCATGTTGTTTACTGCAAAGGACTTCATAGGCTCAAATCTTACTCCAGAGCCTTCCACAGGCCTCTCCAGCCCGCTCCACATGGCCTGTTCCTCAGGCCACAACTCCCTCCAGCTCTCTTTACATCGCCACATGCCCCTCTGCGGGGCCACAGACCCCTATACAGGGTCACAGGCCTTTCCACAGGGCCTCAACCCCTTCAGCTGTCTCCACAGGACCACAGGCTTTTCCACAGCCCACAACTCCTTCCAGCTCTCACCACAGGGCCACAGCCCTTTCCACAAGGCTAAAGGGCCTATCCATAGGGCCACAGACCTTTCCACAGGGCCACAACACCCTCCAGCTCTCTCCACAGGACAAGAAGCTCTCTTTACAGGGCCATAGCTCACCTCCACAGGGCCAAATGCACTTTCCACACGGCTACAACTCCCAACAGCTCTCTCCACAGAGTCACAGGGCCCGTCTGCAGGGCACAAGCGCCCTCTTCAAGGCCAAAAGGCCTTTCTACATGGCTATAGTCATTTCCATACGGCACGAGCCCCTCCAGCTCTCTCCACAGGGCAACGGACCCCTATACAGGGTCACAGGCCTTTCCACAGGGCCACAACACCTTCAGCTCTCTCCACAGGACCACAGGCTCCTACTGGGCCACAGGCCTTTCCACAGTGCCACAAGCCCCTCCAGCTCTCTCCACAGGCAATCATGTTGCATGTTGTTTACTGCAAAGGACTTCATAGGCTCAAATCTTACTCCAGAGCCTTCCACAGGCCTCTCCAGCCCGCTCCACATGGCCTGTTCCTCAGGCCACAACTCCCTCCAGCTCTCTTTACATCGCCACATGCCCCTCTGCGGGGCCACAGACCCCTATACAGGGTCACAGGCCTTTCCACAGGGCCTCAACCCCTTCAGCTGTCTCCACAGGACCACAGGCTTTTCCACAGCCCACAACTCCTTCCAGCTCTCACCACAGGGCCACAGCCCTTTCCACAAGGCTAAAGGGCCTATCCATAGGGCCACATACCTTTCCACAGGGCCACAACACCCTCCAGCTCTCTCCACAGGACAAGAAGCTCTCTTTACAGGGCCATAGCTCACCTCCACAGGGCCAAATGCACTTTCCACACGGCTACAACTCCCAACAGCTCTCTCCACAGAGTCACAGGGCCCGTCTGCAGGGCACAAGCGCCCTCTTCAAGGCCAAAAGGCCTTTCTACATGGCTATAGTCATTTCCATACGGCACGAGCCCCTCCAGCTCTCTCCACAGGGCAACGGACCCCTATACAGAATCACAGGCCTTTCCACAGGGCCACAACACCTTCAGCTCTCTCCACAGGACCACAGGCTCCTACTGGGCCACAGGCCTTTCCACAGTGCCACAAGCCCCTCCAGCTCTCTCCACAGGCAATCATGTTGCATGTTGTTTACTGCAAAGGACTTCATAGGCTCAAATCTTACTCCAGAGCCTTCCACAGGCCTCTCCAGCCCGCTCCACATGGCCTTTTCCTCAGGCCACAACTCCCTCCAGCTCTCTTTACATCGCCACATGCCCCTCTGCGGGGCCACAGACCCCTATACAGGGTCACAGGCCTTTCCACAGGGCCTCAACCCCTTCAGCTGTCTCCACAGGACCAAAGGCTTTTCCACAGCCCACAACTCCTTCCAGCTCTCACCACAGGGCCACAGCCCTTTCCACAAGGCTAAAGGGCCTATCCATAGGGCCACATACCTTTCCACAGGGCCACAACACCCTCCAGCTCTCTCCACAGGACAAGAAGCTCTCTTTACAGGGCCATACCTCACCTCCACAGGGCCAAATGCACTTTCCACACGGCCACAACTCCCAACAGCTCTCTCCACAGAGTCACAGGGCCCGTCTGCAGGGCACAAGCGCCCTCTTCAAGGCCAGAAGGCCTTTCTACATGGCCATAGTCATTTCCATAGGGCACGAGCCCCTCCAGCTCTCTCCACAGGGCAACAGACCCCTATACAGGATCACAGGCCTTTCCACAGGGCCACAACACCTTCAGCTCTCTCCACAGGACCACAGGCTCCTACTGGGCCACAGGCCTTTCTACAGTGCCACAAGCCCCTCCAGCTCTCTCCACAGGCAATCATGTTGCATGTTGTTTACTGCAAAGGACTTCATAGGCTCAAATCTTACTCCAGAGCCTTCCACAGGCCTCTCCAGCCCGCTCCACATGGCCTTTTCCTCAGGCCACAACTCCCTCCAGCTCTCTTTACATCGCCACATGCCCCTCTGCGGGGCCACAGACCCCTATACAGGGTCACAGGCCTTTCCACAGGGCCTCAACCCCTTCAGCTGTCTCCACAGGACCACAGGCTTTTCCACAGCCCACAACTCCTTCCAGCTCTCACCACAGGGCCACAGCCCTTTCCACAAGGCTAAAGGGCCTATCCATAGGGCCACAGACCTTTCCACAGGGCCACAACACCCTCCAGCTCTCTCCACAGGACAAGAAGCTCTCTTTACAGGGCCATAGCTCACCTCCACAGGGCCAAATGCACTTTCCACACGGCTACAACTCCCAACAGCTCTCTCCACAGAGTCACAGGGCCCGTCTGCAGGGCACAAGCGCCCTCTTCAAGGCCAAAAGGCCTTTCTACATGGCTATAGTCATTTCCATACGGCACGAGCCCCTCCAGCTCTCTCCACAGGGCAACGGACCCCTATACAGGGTCACAGGCCTTTCCACAGGGCCACAACACCTTCAGCTCTCTCCACAGGACCACAGGCTCCTACTGGGCCACAGGCCTTTCCACAGTGCCACAAGCCCCTCCAGCTCTCTCCACAGGCAATCATGTTGCATGTTGTTTACTGCAAAGGACTTCATAGGCTCAAATCTTACTCCAGAGCCTTCCACAGGCCTCTCCAGCCCGCTCCACATGGCCTGTTCCTCAGGCCACAACTCCCTCCAGCTCTCTTTACATCGCCACATGCCCCTCTGCGGGGCCACAGACCCCTATACAGGGTCACAGGCCTTTCCACAGGGCCTCAACCCCTTCAGCTGTCTCCACAGGACCACAGGCTTTTCCACAGCCCACAACTCCTTCCAGCTCTCACCACAGGGCCACAGCCCTTTCCACAAGGCTAAAGGGCCTATCCATAGGGCCACAGACCTTTCCACAGGGCCACAACACCCTCCAGCTCTCTCCACAGGACAAGAAGCTCTCTTTACAGGGCCATAGCTCACCTCCACAGGGCCAAATGCACTTTCCACACGGCTACAACTCCCAACAGCTCTCTCCACAGAGTCACAGGGCCCGTCTGCAGGGCACAAGCGCCCTCTTCCAGGCCAAAAGGCCTTTCTACATGGCTATAGTCATTTCCATACGGCACGAGCCCCTCCAGCTCTCTCCACAGGGCAACGGACCCCTATACAGGGTCACAGGCCTTTCCACAGGGCCACAACACCTTCAGCTCTCTCCACAGGACCACAGGCTCCTACTGGGCCACAGGCCTTTCCACAGTGCCACAAGCCCCTCCAGCTCTCTCCACAGGCAATCATGTTGCATGTTGTTTACTGCAAAGGACTTCATAGGCTCAAATCTTACTCCAGAGCCTTCCACAGGCCTCTCCAGCCCGCTCCACATGGCCTGTTCCTCAGGCCACAACTCCCTCCAGCTCTCTTTACATCGCCACATGCCCCTCTGCGGGGCCACAGACCCCTATACAGGGTCACAGGCCTTTCCACAGGGCCTCAACCCCTTCAGCTGTCTCCACAGGACCACAGGCTTTTCCACAGCCCACAACTCCTTCCAGCTCTCACCACAGGGCCACAGCCCTTTCCACAAGGCTAAAGGGCCTATCCATAGGGCCACATACCTTTCCACAGGGCCACAACACCCTCCAGCTCTCTCCACAGGACAAGAAGCTCTCTTTACAGGGCCATAGCTCACCTCCACAGGGCCAAATGCACTTTCCACACGGCTACAACTCCCAACAGCTCTCTCCACAGAGTCACAGGGCCCGTCTGCAGGGCACAAGCGCCCTCTTCAAGGCCAAAAGGCCTTTCTACATGGCTATAGTCATTTCCATACGGCACGAGCCCCTCCAGCTCTCTCCACAGGGCAACGGACCCCTATACAGAATCACAGGCCTTTCCACAGGGCCACAACACCTTCAGCTCTCTCCACAGGACCACAGGCTCCTACTGGGCCACAGGCCTTTCCACAGTGCCACAAGCCCCTCCAGCTCTCTCCACAGGCAATCATGTTGCATGTTGTTTACTGCAAAGGACTTCATAGGCTCAAATCTTACTCCAGAGCCTTCCACAGGCCTCTCCAGCCCGCTCCACATGGCCTTTTCCTCAGGCCACAACTCCCTCCAGCTCTCTTTACATCGCCACATGCCCCTCTGCGGGGCCACAGACCCCTATACAGGGTCACAGGCCTTTCCACAGGGCCTCAACCCCTTCAGCTGTCTCCACAGGACCACAGGCTTTTCCACAGCCCACAACTCCTTCCAGCTCTCACCACAGGGCCACAGCCCTTTCCACAAGGCTAAAGGGCCTATCCATAGGGCCACATACCTTTCCACAGGGCCACAACACCCTCCAGCTCTCTCCACAGGACAAGAAGCTCTCTTTACAGGGCCATAGCTCACCTCCACAGGGCCAAATGCACTTTCCACACGGCCACAACTCCCAACAGCTCTCTCCACAGAGTCACAGGGCCCATCTGCAGGGCACAAGCCCCCTCTTCAAGGCCAAAAGGCCTTTCTACATGGCCATAGTCATTTCCATAGGGCACGAGCCCCTCCAGCTCTCTCCACAGGGCAACAGACCCCTATACAGGATCACAGGCCTTTCCACAGGGCCACAACACCTTCAGCTCTCTCCACAGGACCACAGGCTCCTACTGGGCCACAGGCCTTTCTACAGTGCCACAAGCCCCTCCAGCTCTCTCCACAGGCAATCATGTTGCATGTTGTTTACTGCAAAGGACTTCATAGGCTCAAATCTTACTCCAGAGCCTTCCACAGGCCTCTCCAGCCCGCTCCACATGGCCTTTTCCTCAGGCCACAACTCCCTCCAGCTCTCTTTACATCGCCACATGCCCCTCTGCGGGGCCACAGACCCCTATACAGGGTCACAGGCCTTTCCACAGGGCCTCAACCCCTTCAGCTGTCTCCACAGGACCACAGGCTTTTCCACAGCCCACAACTCCTTCCAGCTCTCACCACAGGGCCACAGCCCTTTCCACAAGGCTAAAGGGCCTATCCATAGGGCCACAGACCTTTCCACAGGGCCACAACACCCTCCAGCTCTCTCCACAGGACAAGAAGCTCTCTTTACAGGGCCATAGCTCACCTCCACAGGGCCAAATGCACTTTCCACACGGCTACAACTCCCAACAGCTCTCTCCACAGAGTCACAGGGCCCGTCTGCAGGGCACAAGCGCCCTCTTCAAGGCCAAAAGGCCTTTCTACATGGCTATAGTCATTTCCATACGGCACGAGCCCCTCCAGCTCTCTCCACAGGGCAACGGACCCCTATACAGAATCACAGGCCTTTCCACAGGGCCACAACACCTTCAGCTCTCTCCACAGGACCACAGGCTCCTACTGGGCCACAGGCCTTTCCATAGTGCCACAAGCCCCTCCAGCTCTCTCCACAGGCAATCATGTTGCATGTTGTTTACTGCAAAGGACTTCATAGGCTCAAATCTTACTCCAGAGCCTTCCACAGGCCTCTCCAGCCCGCTCCACATGGCCTTTTCCTCAGGCCACAACTCCCTCCAGCTCTCTTTACATCGCCACATGCCCCTCTGCGGGGCCACAGACCCCTATACAGGGTCACAGGCCTTTCCACAGGGCCTCAACCCCTTCAGCTGTCTCCACAGGACCACAGGCTTTTCCACAGCCCACAACTCCTTCCAGCTCTCACCACAGGGCCACAGCCCTTTCCACAAGGCTAAAGGGCCTATCCATAGGGCCACATACCTTTCCACAGGGCCACAACACCCTCCAGCTCTCTCCACAGGACAAGAAGCTCTCTTTACAGGGCCATAGCTCACCTCCACAGGGCCAAATGTACTTTCCACACGGCCACAACTCCCAACAGCTCTCTCCACAGAGTCACAGGGCCCGTCTGCAGGGCACAAGCCCCCTCTTCAAGGCCAAAAGGCCTTTCTACATGGCCATAGTCATTTCCATAGGGCACGAGCCCCTCCAGCTCTCTCCACAGGGCAACAGACCCCTATACAGGATCACAGGCCTTTCCACAGGGCCACAACACCTTCAGCTCTCTCCACAGGACCACAGGCTCCTACTGGGCCACAGGCCTTTCTACAGTGCCACAAGCCCCTCCAGCTCTCTCCACAGGCAATCATGTTGCATGTTGTTTACTGCAAAGGACTTCATAGGCTCAAATCTTACTCCAGAGCCTTCCACAGGCCTCTCCAGCCCGCTCCACATGGCCTTTTCCTCAGGCCACAACTCCCTCCAGCTCTCTTTACATCGCCACATGCCCCTCTGCGGGGCCACAGACCCCTATACAGGGTCACAGGCCTTTCCACAGGGCCTCAACCCCTTCAGCTGTCTCCACAGGACCACAGGCTTTTCCACAGCCCACAACTCCTTCCAGCTCTCACCACAGGGCCACAGCCCTTTCCACAAGGCTAAAGGGCCTATCCATAGGGCCACAGACCTTTCCACAGGGCCACAACACCCTCCAGCTCTCTCCACAGGACAAGAAGCTCTCTTTACAGGGCCATAGCTCACCTCCACAGGGCCAAATGCACTTTCCACACGGCTACAACTCCCAACAGCTCTCTCCACAGAGTCACAGGGCCCGTCTGCAGGGCACAAGCGCCCTCTTCAAGGCCAAAAGGCCTTTCTACATGGCTATAGTCATTTCCATACGGCACGAGCCCCTCCAGCTCTCTCCACAGGGCAACGGACCCCTATACAGGGTCACAGGCCTTTCCACAGGGCCACAACACCTTCAGCTCTCTCCACAGGACCACAGGCTCCTACTGGGCCACAGGCCTTTCCACAGTGCCACAAGCCCCTCCAGCTCTCTCCACAGGCAATCATGTTGCATGTTGTTTATGACGCGCCCCTGGGCCTGTGTCGCGCTGCGTTGCGCACGCGGGAGCTTACCCGGAGCCGGATCTGTTTAGGGTTGTAGTCTCGTGGCGGTGACCCGGTCCGTGCCCAGGGAGTCAAACTGAACGGCAGTCTGTTAGCGGTAGAAAATGGTTGATGACTACGCCACCCGTTGAATGCAGCCAGGGGGCTGCTGCTGCAGGGCAGACCGCTGAGGCCGGTGGAAGGATGGTGCAGCGTGATAGTATAACCCCCAACGGGAGGGGTATGGCCTCAGGGCAGCCGACGTGGATGATGGGGGTAGCAGGAACCACTCAGAGACGGTATGGTAGCGTTCAGGGTCTTTACTGGTAACAACGATAGACCCTCCCGGAGTACTTGCTAGCGAACGGGGCCTGGTCAGTCCTTGAGCAGATGGGATCTCCCCTGGCCAGGCGTAGTTGTAGGCCTCCCAAGCTGACTGTACTCTTCTGGCTACCTTGCTAGAAGCTGATGTAAGTAGCCCACGTCCCTGAGTGTACCGTGTGGTGCTCACCCGTATGGCCGGTGACTCGGGGCCTTCTAATGGCTTCCGCTCCACGATGGCGGTGCTGGTCCCACGCGTGTGACCGGGCCTTCGGGCTTCTGGGCCAGGGGACCTGAAATCCCCTGCCTGACGGATTCTGCTGCTGGGTAGAAGTTAGTCCCCACAGCCTCGGACTCCGGGTCCGGTAAAGAATCTTCTTAGTCAGGGCGAGCTCTTTAGCTGCCAGCCCCTGACTCCTTGTGACTCTGCTGCTTCCTATGCTGCTCTTGTCTCTACTCTTCCTGGACTCACTAACCCTGCCTCAGCCCCGGGTTTATACAGGGGAAGTTCTTCCCCTCCCAAGGCTGGGCAGGAGGTGTGGCATGCACAGGATCCCTGACCAAAGGACCTCCCACCTGCTCTCAGACGTAATATCTCTATCACTGTGACAACCAGACCCCTGGGGTGTCACACTCCCCCCTAGTGAAATTTAGTACTCCGGGACTAAACACTTTTTAGAAAAATATAACAAGGTATATCAAAGAACAATAAAATACAATAAGGAAACACAATAAGATGGTCACGGATGTCCGCAACCGGGTGCAGTCTTTGAAGAAAAGCAAAGGTGTCCATTTCACCAACACAGGGAGACGTAACCAGGTAGGGGTCTGTCCTACCCCGAGTCCTTAACAGTCTCTAGTCCATCCTGGGTTACGCTCCAACTATATACAAAGGATTCCCGGTAAATCCACCGAAGACTCCTAAAAACAACTAGAAACACAAAATTACACACAAGCAACAATAAACAGGTAAACATTGTAAAACAACTTAAACATTTAGATCCTCCAACGTGCGGGTAACTGGCCTCTAGTGGCCCTAGTGGACCTACGGAGCTGACTGTCTGGCCCTGAACTACAGGGTGTAGGAGCTGTCAAGGGTAAACTGGGCAGCTGTCTACCGGCTCTTTGTCTCACTAGGGGTACGGCAGGCTCACTATAAGCAGAGGGTGGATTCTCCTGTTCCGCTTGGGTGGAGTCTTCTGCCTCCTGGACCGGCTGCTCTTCCAGCTCTACCCGTTGCTCCGTAGGTTCTTGGGATGATGGTTGGAGGAAGGTGAGTACGGGTACCACAACTGCACCATTGACTTGAGTCCAAGACCGAGGGAAGTCCCCGAGCACGGTACTAACCATATCTTCCCTTTCTTCCACGGGTCGATGGTCTTCCTGTTCCTCCTCAGGGTTCCTCAGTTGTTCGGGGCACTTCTTCAGGTGGTCCCGGGATACAATGGCTGTGGTTTCCCCTCCGTCTTTACTGATGGTACAGACCTTCGGGTTCTCGTGGCTTGAGGGCAGTACGGTGTACGGGTCCTTCTCCCACTGGTCGTCCAACTTGTGGAGCCGTCTCTTCCTCTTCAAGACCTGCTCTCCGGGTACCAGGGGAACAGCGGGAGCATACTGGTTGTAAGTCTTCTCTTGTCTTTCCCTAGCCTGACAGAGACTTCGCTCCACGCTCTCCTGTACTTTCCGGTACTGCTGCTGCCTCTCTGTGTCCCAGTCTGTTTCTGGTGAAGTGTCCTCGGGCGTCAGGACTCCCATTTCCAGGTCAACAGGTAACTTACCAGGTCTTGCCCTCATTAGGTAAGCCGGGGTACAGTTGGTGGAACCTACCGGGATGTGGTTGTATAGGTCCACCAGATCGGGCAACTTCTCAGGCCACAGACTGCGTTCTTCCAGGGGCAACGTTTTTAGAAGATCCATTACCACCTGGTTCATTTTCTCACAAAGTCCATTAGTTTGCGGATGGTAGGGTGTCGTCCTTATCTTCCGGCAGCCATACAGATTGCAGAATTCCTGGAAGACCTCCGCTTCAAAGGCAGGTCCCTGGTCCGTCAGCACTTGGTCCGGGTACCCGTGTGGACGGCAAAAGTGCTGCTGGAAGGCTCTAGCTGCTGTTCGAGCCGTTAAGTCCTTGACGGGGACGACAACCAGAAACCGGGAGTAATGATCCACGATGGTTAACGCGTAGACGTAGCCACTTCTGCTGGGGGTCAGTTTTACATGATCCAAGGCTACCAGTTCCAACGGTTGCCGGGTGACGATGGACTGCAGGGGAGTCTTCTGGCTGGCCCGGTCCTTCCTTCTCAGATTGCACGGGCCACAGTCTCTGCACCACTTCTCGATGGTTCCCCTCATGCCTACCCAGTGGAACCGCTCGCGCAGCAGGAACTCCAGCTTTTTCCACCCGAAGTGTCCAGCTCCGTCGTGGTATGCCTCCATCACCATGGCTGCGTCTCTTCGTGGCACCACTACTTGCCAGAGTAGTTCATGCGTCCTGGAGTTAACCATTCTGCGGCACAACTTCCCCTTGTAAAGGAACAGTCGACTCTTCTCTGCCCATAGTTGTTTGGCTTCCTCTGGAGCGTCTGATTCCAGGCTAGCCTCCGGGCGAGTCAGCATCTCCTTCACCAGTCGGACGGCAGGGTCGCTGTCTTGCGTTTCCGCCCAGTTGTAGTGAGGTAAGGGGTTCAACGTAGCAGCCTGCTTACTCCTTACCCGGTGGGAATACTGGATAGTCCCATGACGGTGGAACGCAGGGAGTTCAACTTCTTCCAGTCCCTCCGGATCTTCTCCTCCGTCCGGCAGGTTGGGCATCCTGGACAGGGCGTCCGCGTTGGTATTGGAGCGCCCTGCCCGGTATTTAATTGTGAACTCGTAGTTGGACAGACGGGCCATCCACCTCTGCTCCAGGGCACCGAGTCTTGCCGTGTCCAGGTGTGTCAGCGGGTTGTTATCCGTGTATACGGTGAACCGGGAAGAAGCGAGGTAATGCTTAAAGCGCTCGGTGACTGCCCATACCACGGCCAGGAACTCTAGCTTAAATGAGCTATAATTCTCGGGATTCCTTTCGGTGGGTCGCAGTTTTCGGCTGGCATAGGCGATTACTCGCTCTTTCCCCTGCTGAATCTGGGACAGTACGGCTCCTAGCCCGACGTTACTGGCGTCGGTGTAGAGGATGAAGGGCTGGCTATAGTCCGGATACGCCAAGATTTCATCCCCCGTGAGGGCCATCTTCAGCTGGCGGAAGGACTCTTCCTCTAGCTCTTCCCATTTGAAGGGCGGCTTCTGGTTCTTGGCCTTCCGGGACTGGCCTATCAGGAGGTCCTGCATAGGCGCCGCCTTTTTGGTGAAACCGGGAATAAACCTTCGGTAGTAGCCTACCAACCCTAGGAACTGCCGCACTTCTTTTACGCTGGAAGGGCTTGGCCATCCTTTGATTACGGTGATCTTATCGGGGTCGGGAGCCACTCCGTCAGCGCTCACCACGTGTCCCAGGTATTGCACCTTTGGTTTCAGGAGGTGACACTTGGAGGGTTTCACCTTTAGGCCGTAACTCGCCAGAGCTTCGAACACCTCCGCCAGGTGTTTCAGGTGGTCCTCATAAGTTTTGGAGTATACGATGACATCGTCCAGGTACAACAGGACCGTCTCGAAGTTTCTGTGGCCCAGACAGCACTCCATTAATCGTTGGAAGGTTCCTGGGGCGTTGCAGAGTCCGAACGGCATGCAGGTGAACTCGCTAAGTCCCATCGGGGTGGTGAATGCGGTCTTCTCCCGGTCCGCCTCTGCTACAGGAACCTGCCAGTACCCGCTAGTGAGATCCAAGGTAGAGAAGAAGTTAGCAGATCTTAAAGCAGCCAATGACTCCTCTATCCTTGGTAAGGGGTACGCATCCTTGTGTGTGATACGGTTGATTTTCCGGTAATCTACACACATCCTCATGGTGTTGTCTTTCTTTTTGACTAAAACTAGTGGGGCTGCCCAGGGGCTACAGCTATCCCGGATTACCCCAGCCTCCTTCATGTCTCTAAGCATCCCCTTGGCGTGTTGGTAATGTGCAGGGGGTACGGGTCGATACCTCTCTTTTATGGGAGGATGATCTCCCGTGGGGATGCGGTGTTCTACCCCCTTGACTCGCCCGAAGTCTAACGGGTGTTTACTAAACACTCTCTCATACTCTTGAACCACCCGATAGACTCCTTGTTTCTGGTGTGAGGGAGTGGAGTCAGTACCCAGATGTAGTTGCTGACACCAGTCCTCCATGTCTTTCTTAGAGCCGTTACCTTCCTCCGGGTGAGATGGAGGCAAGGGTTCCACAGATTGTATAGAATTTTGATTAGTGGTATATAATTTGGCTAGCGTGGCATACCGGGGCAGGTACACTTCCCTCTCCCCGATATTTATTATGCGAACGGGCACCCTCCCATGGCGTACATTGACCACCCCCCGTGCTGTCAAAATGGTGGGCCTACTGTCTGAGTAAACTGGTTCTACCATTGCCTGGTAATCTCTACCTCTCAGACCAATAGCTGCCCGGCACCAAATCATCATTTCACTTTTTGGGGGCATGGCAATAGGAAAAGGGTCACACATTCTTACGCTACCAATCTCACCGCCGGAGAGTTCCACTTGTTGCCGTTGCATCAGTGCCCGGATCTCTTTCTGGAGCACCCGCTGCTCGCCGGAGCTGGCATTCTTGGCAACCTGCTGTAAAAGGAAAATCACCTCTGCAAGACAATTTTCAATTACATTAGTTCCTAGAGTTATTTTTGGGTGACTCTCATGTTTGTCAATATCTACAATGATCAGTCCCTGTGCGGCCAGTTCGACTCTACCAATTTTGATGGTCACCTCTTTAAATCCGATCTGCGGCACGGGCTGACCATTGCTGGCGATGATACTCAAGTCGTCGTCAGGGTAGCGGGTAATATCCGAGTCATTCCAGTACTGCTTGAAGAGCACGTACGGGATGGTGGTGACCTGTGACCCGGTGTCCAGTAGGGCACTCATGGGAATGCCATCCAGTACCACAGGCAAGACTGGACGTCCTCCCACATATCTGTCGCGCCAGTTCGATGGGCCTGGTGATCTTTTTCCTGGGGGTTGGCCCTCTACCCCAGGTTGTGCCCGTTTAAAGAACAGTACCTTTCCATATGTCCGGGTTGATTGCAGCGGCGGCAGATGGGTCGTCCGTCCTCGCTGTATCGGTCACTGGGTCTTCCTCTGGCCGGTGGGGTCCTCCTTGGTCGACGCCACGGGATGTCCTCCGGTCCGGATGCTAGCTGGATCTTCCCTGGAGTGGAAACCTGTAAAGACTGCACAGTTCGGGTTAGCGCAGCAACGCTTTTAGCTAGCTCTTGGACCTGATGGTGTAGGTCTGGAGCCGGGTCATTGTCCAAAGCCTGCGCATCAGCTCCCACAGGCCCTGCTGACAAGGGCGCCGCCTCCTGGTAGTAAGTGGTAGTGGGGCGTCTGTGGGTCACAACGCCACCTGGTGCCGGTTCTCGGAGCACCCGGATGGCTCTGTCCTTGAACTGTGCAAATTCTAGATGAGGGCCCTGTAAGGCCATTGCCCGCAACTGGGTGCGGTGGGCATTGCAATATAAACCCTCTATAAATTGTTCGGTCAACAGCCTGTCCTCGTTTCCCACTCCATTAGGGTCGGTCTGCTTAATGGCCCTCAGGGCCTCTTGTAGGTTGAGTGCATAGTCCCTTATACTCTCATGCGCTCGCTGCTTGCACCCGTAGAATCTAAGTTTAATCTCGGCTGAGGTGCGGGTATCAAAGGTGTCCTTCAGCCGGGTTAGTATCCCTGCGACAGTCTTCCTCCCAGGTGGCCAGGATTTTACTTCCCTTTTGGCTGCCCCAGTTAGTTGGGCCACCAGGATGCTCACTTTTTGCTCTTCTGTGAGGGGGTACACCTGGAAGAGGCTATCCAGCTTTTCTCTAAAGTCATGCAGGGTATGTGACTCCCCTGAGTACTGGGGTAGCCAAGCTGCTCCCGGGATATAGGGCATGGTGAAGGGCATAACTGCAACAGCGGTAGCGCTGGCGGGGGTTGAGGCAGTGGAGCTCTCCTCCGTATCCGACATCTTCCTCCCCCCTAGTGGACCGTGGCCTACCTTGCGATGATCCTGTTCCGTAGGCCGCGGCTCCGCAGTGGATCGTCAGGGTTGAGGACCTTCCGTCGCGCTCCTGTGACGTCGGCGTCTGCTGGGCTCCTTCCAGGACCTTACGCAACGTCCGGACGTGAGGCGGGGCTTCAGTTCTCGCGCGCTTTCGGAGTCCACGCCCCTCTTCTTCCCGCGCGGCGTCCTCAAGATGGCGTCCAATGGCGGGAAAACTCCACGGATGGCGGGAAGAAGGCTGAAGATGGCGCCGGATGGCGGGAATCTTCACCGATGGCGGGAATCTTCACCACTGGTAAGTTTGAACAGTCTTTGCTTTTCAGGCACGCAGTACCCGGTGGTTGCGGGCACGTGATCCTGCCGACTACGCCAAATTTGACGCGCCCCTGGGCCTGTGTCGCGCTGCGTTGCGCACGCGGGAGCTTACCCGGAGCCGGATCTGTTTAGGGTTGTAGTCTCGTGGCGGTGACCCGGTCCGTGCCCAGGGAGTCAAACTGAACGGCAGTCTGTTAGCGGTAGAAAATGGTTGATGACTACGCCACCCGTTGAATGCAGCCAGGGGGCTGCTGCTGCAGGGCAGACCGCTGAGGCCGGTGGAAGGATGGTGCAGCGTGATAGTATAACCCCCAACGGGAGGGGTATGGCCTCAGGGCAGCCGACGTGGATGATGGGGGTAGCAGGAACCACTCAGAGACGGTATGGTAGCGTTCAGGGTCTTTACTGGTAACAACGATAGACCCTCCCGGAGTACTTGCTAGCGAACGGGGCCTGGTCAGTCCTTGAGCAGATGGGATCTCCCCTGGCCAGGCGTAGTTGTAGGCCTCCCAAGCTGACTGTACTCTTCTGGCTACCTTGCTAGAAGCTGATGTAAGTAGCCCACGTCCCTGAGTGTACCGTGTGGTGCTCACCCGTATGGCCGGTGACTCGGGGCCTTCTAATGGCTTCCGCTCCACGATGGCGGTGCTGGTCCCACGCGTGTGACCGGGCCTTCGGGCTTCTGGGCCAGGGGACCTGAAATCCCCTGCCTGACGGATTCTGCTGCTGGGTAGAAGTTAGTCCCCACAGCCTCGGACTCCGGGTCCGGTAAAGAATCTTCTTAGTCAGGGCGAGCTCTTTAGCTGCCAGCCCCTGACTCCTTGTGACTCTGCTGCTTCCTATGCTGCTCTTGTCTCTACTCTTCCTGGACTCACTAACCCTGCCTCAGCCCCGGGTTTATACAGGGGAAGTTCTTCCCCTCCCAAGGCTGGGCAGGAGGTGTGGCATGCACAGGATCCCTGACCAAAGGACCTCCCACCTGCTCTCAGACGTAATATCTCTATCACTGTGACAACCAGACCCCTGGGGTGTCACATTTACTGCAAAGGACTTCATAGGCTCAAATCTTACTCCAGAGCCTTCCACAGGCCTCTCCAGCCCGCTCCACATGGCCTTTTCCTCAGGCCACAACTCCCTCCAGCTCTCTTTACATCGCCACATGCCCCTCTGCGGGGCCACAGACCCCTATACAGGGTCACAGGCCTTTCCACAGGGCCTCAACCCCTTCAGCTGTCTCCACAGGACCACAGGCTTTTCCACAGCCCACAACTCCTTCCAGCTCTCACCACAGGGCCACAGCCCTTTCCACAAGGCTAAAGGGCCTATCCATAGGGCCACATACCTTTCCACAGGGCCACAACACCCTCCAGCTCTCTCCACAGGACAAGAAGCTCTCTTTACAGGGCCATAGCTCACCTCCACAGGGCCAAATGCACTTTCCACACGGCCACAACTCCCAACAGCTCTCTCCACAGAGTCACAGGGCCCGTCTGCAGGGCACAAGCCCCCTCTTCAAGGCCAAAAGGCCTTTCTACATGGCCATAGTCATTTCCATAGGGCACGAGCCCCTCCAGCTCTCTCCACAGGGCAACAGACCCCTATACAGGATCACAGGCCTTTCCACAGGGCCACAACACCTTCAGCTCTCTCAACAGGACCACAGGCTCCTACTGGGCCACAGGCCTTTCTACAGTGCCACAAGCCCCTCCAGCTCTCTCCACAGGCAATCATGTTGCATGTTGTTTACTGCAAAGGACTTCATAGGCTCAAATCTTACTCCAGAGCCTTCCACAGGCCTCTCCAGCCCGCTCCACATGGCCTTTTCCTCAGGCACAACTCCCTCCAGCTCTCTTTACATCGCCACATGCCCCTCTGCGGGGCCACAGACCCCTATACAGGGTCACAGGCCTTTCCACAGGGCCTCAACCCCTTCAGCTGTCTCCACAGGACCACAGGCTTTTCCACAGCCCACAACTCCTTCCAGCTCTCACCACAGGGCCACAGCCCTTTCCACAAGGCTAAAGGGCCTATCCATAGGGCCACAGACCTTTCCACAGGGCCACAACACCCTCCAGCTCTCTCCACAGGACAAGAAGCTCTCTTTACAGGGCCATAGCTCACCTCCACAGGGCCAAATGCACTTTCCACACGGCTACAACTCCCAACAGCTCTCTCCACAGAGTCACAGGGCCCGTCTGCAGGGCACAAGCGCCCTCTTCAAGGCCAAAAGGCCTTTCTACATGGCCATAGTCATTTCCATACGGCACGAGCCCCTCCAGCTCTCTCCACAGGGCAACGGACCCCTATACAGGGTCACAGGCCTTTCCACAGGGCCACAACACCTTCAGCTCTCTCCACAGGACCACAGGCTCCTACTGGGCCACAGGCCTTTCCACAGTGCCACAAGCCCCTCCAGCTCTCTCCACAGGCAATCATGTTGCATGTTGTTTACTGCAAAGGACTTCATAGGCTCAAATCTTACTCCAGAGCCTTCCACAGGCCTCTCCAGCCCGCTCCACATGGCCTTTTCCTCAGGCCACAACTCCCTCCAGCTCTCTTTACATCGCCACATGCCCCTCTGCGGGGCCACAGACCCCTATACAGGGTCACAGGCCTTTCCACAGGGCCTCAACCCCTTCAGCTGTCTCCACAGGACCACAGGCTTTTCCACAGCCCACAACTCCTTCCAGCTCTCACCACAGGTCCACAGCCCTTTCCACAAGGCTAAAGGCCTATCCATAGGGCCACAGACCTTTCCACAGGGCCACAACACCCTCCAGCTCTCTCCACAGGACAAGAAGCTCTCTTTACAGGGCCATAGCTCACCTCCACAGGGCCAAATGCACTTTCTACACGGCTACAACTCCCAACAGCTCTCTCCACAGAGTCACAGGGCCCGTCTGCAGGGCACAAGCGCCCTCTTCAAGGCCAAAAGGCCTTTCTACATGGCTATAGTCATACGGCACGAGCCCCTCCAGCTCTCTCCACAGGGCAACGGACCCCTATACAGGGTCACAGGCCTTTCCACAGGGCCACAACACCTTCAGCTCTCTCCACAGGACCACAGGCTCCTACTGGGCCACAGGCCTTTCCACAGTGCCACAAGCCCCTCCAGCTCTCTCCACAGGCAATCATGTTGCATGTTGTTTACTGCAAAGGACTTCATAGGCTCAAATCTTACTCCAGAGCCTTCCACAGGCCTCTCCAGCCCGCTCCACATGGCCTTTTCCTCAGGCCACAACTCCCTCCAGCTCTCTTTACATCGCCACATGCCCCTCTGCGGGGCCACAGACCCCTATACAGGGTCACAGGCCTTTCCACAGGGCCTCAACCCCTTCAGCTGTCTCCACAGGACCACAGGCTTTTCCACAGCCCACAACTCCTTCCAGCTCTCACCACAGGGCCACAGCCCTTTCCACAAGGCTAAAGGGCCTATCCATAGGGCCACATACCTTTCCACAGGGCCACAACACCCTCCAGCTCTCTCCACAGGACAAGAAGCTCTCTTTACGGGGCCATAGCTCACCTCCACAGGGCCAAATGCACTTTCCACACGGCTACAACTCCCAACAGCTCTCTCCACAGAGTCACAGGGCCCGTCTGCAGGGCACAAGCGCCCTCTTCAAGGCCAAAAGGCCTTTCTACATGGCTATAGTCATTTCCATACGGCACGAGCCCCTCCAGCTCTCTCCACAGGGCAACGGACCCCTATACAGGGTCACAGGCCTTTCCACAGGGCCACAACACCTTCAGCTCTCTCCACAGGACCACAGGCTCCTACTGGGCCACAGGCCTTTCCACAGTGCCACAAGCCCCTCCAGCTCTCTCCACAGGCAATCATGTTGCATGTTGTTTACTGCAAAGGACTTCATAGGCTCAAATCTTACTCCAGAGCCTTCCACAGGCCTCTCCAGCCCGCTCCACATGGCCTTTTCCTCAGGCCACAACTCCCTCCAGCTCTCTTTACATCGCCACATGCCCCTCTGCGGGGCCACAGACCCCTATACAGGGTCACAGGCCTTTCCACAGGGCCTCAACCCCTTCAGCTGTCTCCACAGGACCACAGGCTTTTCCACAGCCCACAACTCCTTCCAGCTCTCACCACAGGGCCACAGCCCTTTCCACAAGGCTAAAGGGCCTATCCATAGGGCCACATACCTTTCCACAGGGCCACAACACCCTCCAGCTCTCTCCACAGGACAAGAAGCTCTCTTTACGGGGCCATAGCTCACCTCCACAGGGCCAAATGCACTTTCCACACGGCTACAACTCCCAACAGCTCTCTCCACAGAGTCACAGGGCCCGTCTGCAGGGCACAAGCGCCCTCTTCAAGGCCAAAAGGCCTTTCTACATGGCTATAGTCATTTCCATACGGCACGAGCCCCTCCAGCTCTCTCCACAGGGCAACGGACCCCTATACAGGGTCACAGGCCTTTCCACAGGGCCACAACACCTTCAGCTCTCTCCACAGGACCACAGGCTCCTACTGGGCCACAGGCCTTTCCACAGTGCCACAAGCCCCTCCAGCTCTCTCCACAGGCAATCATGTTGCATGTTGTTTACTGCAAAGGACTTCATAGGCTCAAATCTTACTCCAGAGCCTTCCACAGGCCTCTCCAGCCCGCTCCACATGGCCTTTTCCTCAGGCCACAACTCCCTCCAGCTCTCTTTACATCGCCACATGCCCCTCTGCGGGGCCACAGACCCCTATACAGGGTCACAGGCCTTTCCACAGGGCCTCAACCCCTTCAACTGTCTCCACAGGACCACAGGCTTTTCCACAGCCCACAACTCCTTCCAGCTCTCACCACAGGGCCACAGCCCTTTCCACAAGGCTAAAGGGCCTATCCATAGGGCCACAGACCTTTCCACAGGGCCACAACACCCTCCAGCTCTCTCCACAGGACAAGAAGCTCTCTTTACAGGGCCATAGCTCACCTCCACAGGGCCAAATGCACTTTCCACACGGCTACAACTCCCAACAGCTCTCTCCACAGAGTCACAGGGCCCGTCTGCAGGGCACAAGCGCCCTCTTCAAGGCCAAAAGGCCTTTCTACATGGCTATAGTCATTTCCATACGGCACGAGCCCCTCCAGCTCTCTCCACAGGGCAACGGACCCCTATACAGGGTCACAGGCCTTTCCACAGGGCCACAACACCTTCAACTCTCTCCACAGGACCACAGGCTCCTACTGGGCCACAGGCCTTTCCATAGTGCCACAAGCCCCTCCAGCTCTCTCCACAGGCAATCATGTTGCATGTTGTTTACTGCAAAGGACTTCATAGGCTCAAATCTTACTCCAGAGCCTTCCACAGGCCTCTCCAGCCCGCTCCACATGGCCTTTTCCTCAGGCCACAACTCCCCCCAGCTCTCTTTACATCGCCACATGCCCCTCTGCGGGGCCACAGACCCCTATACAGGGTCACAGGCCTTTCCACAGGGCCTCAACCCCTTCAGCTGTCTCCACAGGACCACAGGCTCCTACTGGGCCACAGGCCTTTCCACAGTGCCACAAGCCCCTCCAACTCTTCTCCACAGGACAACAAGCTCTCTTTACCGGGCCATAGCTCCCATCAACAGGGCGAAATGCACTTTCTGCACCGCCACTGCCCCCTTTAGCTCTCTCCACAGAGACACAAGGCCCGTCTGCAAGGCACAAGCCCCCTCTTCAAGGCCAGAAGGCCTGTCTACATGGCCATAGTCATTTCCATAGGGCACGAGCCCCTACAGCTCTCTCCACAGGGCAACGGACCCCTATACAGGGTCACAGGCCTTTCCACAGGGCCTCAACCCCATCAGCTCTCTCCACAGGACCACTGGCTCCTTCTGCCGGGCCACAAGCATTTCCACAGGGCCACAATCCCCTCAAACTCTTTTCCACATGACAACAAGCTAACTTTACAAGGACATAGCTCCCTTCCTCATAGCCAGCCATCATGGTGTTTGTGTTATTAAACAAAAAAAAAATTTGAAAGCTGGCTAGAGGCAGCCGTGGACACACTATAGCCAGCCCTCATGGTGTTTGTGTTATTAAAGAAAAAAAAATTTGGGGGTTGGCTAGAGGCAGCCGTGGACACACGATAGCCAGCCCTCATGGTGTTTGTGTTATTAAAGAAAAAAAAAATTGGGGGGCTGGCTAGAGGCAGCCGTGAACACACGATATCCAGCCCTCATGGTGTTTGTGTTATTAAAGAAAAAAAAAATTGGGGGGCTGGCTAGAGGCAGCCGTGGACACACGATAGCCAGCCCTCATGGTGTTTGTGTTATTAAAGAAAAAAAAAATTGGGGGGCTGGCTAGAGGCAGCCATGAACACACGATAGCCAGTCCTCATGGTGTTTGTGTTATTAAAGAAAAAAAAAATTGGGGGGCTGGCTAGAGGCAGCCGTGGACACATGATAGCCAGCCCTCATGGTGTTTGTGTTATTAAAGAAAAAAAAATTGGGGGGCTGGCTAGAGGCAGCCGTGGACACACGATAGCCAGGCCTCATGGTGCTTGTGTTATTAAAGAAAAAAAAAATTGGGGGGCTGGCTAGAGGTAGCCGTGGATACACGATAGCCAGCCCTCATGGTGTTTGTGTTATTAAAGAAAAAAAAAAATTGGGGGGCTGGCTAGAGGCAGCCGTGAACACACGATAGCCAGCCCTTATGGTGTTTGTGTTATTAAAGAAAAAAAAAAAATTGGGGGGCTGGCTAGAGGCAGCCGTGAACACACGATAGCCAGCCCTCATGGTGTTTGTGTTATTAAAGAAAAAAAAAATTGGGGTGCTGGCTAAAGGCAGCCATGGACACATGATAGCCAGCCCTCATGGTGTTTGTGTTATTAAAGAAAAAAAAACTGGGGGGCTGGCTAGAGGCAGCCGTGAACACACGATAGCCAGCCCTCATGGTGTTTGTGTTATTAAAGAAAAACAAAAATTGGGGGGCTGGCTAGAGGCAGCCGTGGACACACGATAGCCAGCCCTCATGGTGTTTGTGTTAATAAAGAAAAAAAAATTTGGGGGTTGGCTAGAGGCAGCCGTGGACACACGATAGCCAGCCCTCATGGTGTTTGTGTTATTAAAGAAAAAAAAAATTGGGGGGCTGGCTAGAGGCAGCCGTGAACACACGATAGCCAGCCCTCATGGTGTTTGTGTTATTAAAGAAAAAAAAAAAATTGAGGGGCTGGCTAGAGGCAGCCGTGGACACACGATAGCCAGCCCTCATGGTGTTTGTGTTATTAAAGAAAAAAAAAATTGGGGGGCTGGCTAGAGGCAGCCGTGAACACACGAAAGCCAGCCCTCATGGTGTTTGTGTTATTAAAGAAAAAAAAAATTGGGGGGCTGGCTAGAGGCAGCCGTGGACACATGATAGCGAGCCCTCATGGTGTTTGTGTTATTAAAGAAAAAAAAAAATTGGGGGGCTGGCTAGAGGCAGGCGTGAACACACGATAGCCAGCCCTCATGGTGTTTGTGTTATTAAAGAAAAAAAAAATTGGGGGGCTGGCTAGAGGCAGCCGTGAACACACGATAGCCAGCCCTCATGGTGTTTGTGTTATTAAAGAAAAAAAAAATTGGGGGGCTGGCTAGAGGCAGCCGTGGACACATGATAGCCAGCCCTCATGGTGTTTGTGTTATTAAAGAAAAAAAAAATTGGGGGGCTGGCTAGAGGCAGCCGTGGACACACGATAGCCAGCCCTCATGGTGCTTGTGTTATTAAAGAAAAAAAAAATTGGGGGGCTGGCTAGAGGTAGCCGTGGATACACGATAGCCAGCCCTCATGGTGTTTGTGTTATTAAAGAAAAAAAAAAAATTGGGGGGCTGGCTAGAGGCAGCCGTGAACACACGATAGCCAGCCCTCATGGTGTTTGTGTTATTAAAGAAAAAAAAAAATTGGGGGGCTGGCTAGAGGCAGCCGTGGACACACGATAGCCAGCCCTCATGGTGTTTGTGTTATTAAAGAAAAAAAAAATTAGGGGGCTGGCTAGAGGCAGCCGTGAACACACGATAGCCAGCCCTCATGGTGTTTGTGTTATTAAAGAAAAAAAATATTTGGGTGGCTGGCTAGAGGCAGCCGTGGACACACGATAGCCAGCCCTAATGGTGTTTGTGTTATTAAAGAAAAAAAAAATTGGGGGGCTGGCTAGAGGCAGCCGTGAACACACGATAGCCAGGCCTCATGGTGCTTGTGTTATTAAAGAAAAAAAAAATTGGGGGGCTGGCTAGAGGTAGCCGTGGATACACGATAGCCAGCCCTCATGGTGTTTGTGTTATTAAAGAAAAAAAAAATTGGGGGGCTGGCTAGAGGCAGCCGTGGACACACGATAGCCAGCCCTCATGGTGTTTGTGTTATTAAAGAAAAAAAAATTTGGGGGTTGGCTAGAGGCAGCCGTGGACACACGATAGCCAGCCCTCATGGTGTTTGTGTTATTAAAGAAAAAAAAAATTGGGGGGCTGGCTAGAGGCAGCCGTGGACACACAATAGCCAGTCCTCATGGTGTTTGTGTTATTAAAGAAAAAAAAAATTGGGGGGCTGGCTAGAGGCAGCCGTGAACAGACGATAGTCAGCCCTCATGGTGTTTGTGTTATTAAAGAAAAAAAAAATTGGGGGGCTGGCTAGAGGCAGCCGTGGACACACGATAGCCAGCCCTCATGGTGTTTGTGTTATTAAAGAAAAAAAAAATTGGGGGGCTGGCTAGAGGCAGCCGTGGACACACGATAGCCAGCCCTCATGGTGCTTGTGTTATTAAAGAAAAAAAAAATTGGGGGGCTGGCAAGAGGTAGCCGTGGATACACGATAGCCAGCCCTCATGGTGTTTCTGTTATTAAAGAAAAAAAAAAATTGGGGGGCTGGCTAGAGGCAGCCGTGAACACACGATAGCCAGCCCTCATGGTGTTTGTGTTATTAAAGAAAAAAAAAATTGGGGGGCTGGCTAGAGGCAGCTGTGGACACACGATAGCCAGCCCTCATGGTGTTTGTGTTATTAAAGAAAAAAAAAATTAGGGGGCTGGCTAGAGGCAGCCGTGGACACACGATAGCCAGCCCTCATGGTGTTTGTGTTATTAAAGAAAAAAAAAAATTGGGGGACTGGCTAGAGGCAGCCGTGAACACACGATAGCCAGCCCTCATGGTGTTTGTGTTATTAAAGAAAAAAAAAATTGGGGGGCTGGCTAGAGGCAGCTGTGGACACACGATAGCCAGCCCTCATGGTGTTTGTGTTATTAAAGAAAAAAAAAATTAGGGGGCTGGCTAGAGGCAGCCGTGGACACACGATAACCAGCCCTCATGGTGTTTGTGTTATTAAAGAAAAAAAAAAATTGGGGGGCTGGCTAGAGGCAGCCGTGAACACACGATAGCCAGCCCTCATGGTGTTTGTGTTATTAAAGAAAAAAAAAATTGGGGGGCTGGCTAGAGGCAGCCGTGAACACACGATAGCCAGCCCTCATGGTGTTTGTGTTATTAAAGAAAAAAAATATTTGGGGGGCTGGCTAGAGGCAGCCGTGGACACACGATAGCCAGCCATCATGGTGTTTGTGTTATTAAAGAAAAAAAAAATTGGGGTGCTGGCTAAAGGCAGCCATGGACACATGATAGCCAGCCCTCATGGTGTTTGTGTTATTAAAGAAAAAAAAAATTGGGGGGCTGGCTAGAGGCAGCCGTGAACACACGATAGCCAGCCCTCATGGTGTTTGTGTTATTAAAGAAAAAAAAAAATTGGGGGGCTGGCTAGAGGCAGCCGTGGACACACGATAGCCAGCCCTCATTGTGCTTGTGTTATTAATGAAAAAAAAAATTGGGGGGCTGGCTAGAGGTAGCCGTGGATACACGATAGCCAGCCCTCATGGTGTTTGTGTTATTAAAGAAAAAAAAAAATTGGGGGGCTGGCTAGAGGCATCTGTGAACACACGATAGCCAGCCCTCATGGTGTTTGTGTTATTAAAGAAAAAAAAAATTGGGGGGCTGGCTAGAGGCAGCCGTGAACACACGATAGCCAGCCCTCATGGTGTTTGTGTTATTAAAGAAAAAAAATATTTGGGGGGCTGGCTAGAGGCAACCGTGGACACACGATAGCCAGCCCTCATGGTGTTTGTGTTATTAAAGCAAAAAAAATTGGGGGGCTGGCTAGAGGCAGCCGTGAACACACGATAGCCAGCCCTCATGGTGTTTGTGTTATTAAAGAAAAAAAAAATTGGGGGGCTGGCTAGAGGCAGCCGTGGACACACGATAGCCAGCCCTCATGGTGCTTGTGTTATTAAAGAAAAAAAAAATTGGGGGGCTGGCTAGAGGTAGCCGTGGATACACGATAGCCAGCCCTCATGGTGTTTGTGTTATTAAAGAAAAAAAAAATTGGGGGGCTGGCTAGAGGCATCCGTGAACACACGATAGCCAGCCCTCATGGTGTTTGTGTTATTAAAGAAAAAAAAAAATTGGGGGGCTGGCTAGAGGCAGCCGTGGACACACGATAGCCAGCCCTCATGGTGTTTGTGTTATTAAAGAAAAAAAAAATTGGGGGGCTGGCTAGAGGCAGCCGTGAACAAAATGCTTCATTTCTGCATCGTGGTTACATAGCCTTAGTGTTATTAAAGCAAAAAAAATTTGAGAGTTGGCTATATACATTATATGCCCAATATGAGGGCTGGATGCAGGTAATCCAGGACAACCAGCAGCCAGCTCTCATGCTTGCGTGCACATTAGAAAGAGAAACATTGCCATCTGGTGTTTTTACAATCCTAAAATAAAAAATTAAAAAGTTGGACAACATTGCCACCCGGTGGAGTTTCCTCAGAACACACAATGTCAACAAAAAAGTCAATGAGGGCTGGCTATTGGTCAATCAGGTAAGTGATTTAGCCAACCCTAATGTTACATTTTTTTGCATTTTTATTGCGTAGACCCCCTCAGGAGCGATATTTCAGGCCACAGAGCGCGCAGTTTCGAGCAAAAATTTTGCCTTAACCCTGAAAAAAATTTAGCGCATCCCACCGCGTGCGTAAGCGTCCCAAATGCCAAAAAACAAATTTCCCCCATCAGTCCCTATATATTACTATAGTACAGAAGGTCATACTACCATATTGACTCTTTAGTCCAGTTCCAATGTATCAAGGTCAAGCCTGTTGCCCAAATGCAACAGATGTTGCATTCCGGCAACAAAAGTCGGCCATCTTGTGTCCCGTTTGCAACAAAAGGTCATCCTTTGTTGCCTTTCGGCAACATTTAAGGTCAAGCCTGTTGCAAACGGGACACGAAGCCTCTGATTTTGACCAAAGGTGCACCTCATCATCACAACTCCAAGTCAATAACACTTCTGTGAAATCTACCTGTCCAGTTATGAAGCAACACGGATTGTGAATCAATTTCTCCTGCTGTTGTGCAAATGGAGCAGACAACTGGTAGAAATGATAGGCAATTAGCCAGATACCCCCTATAAAGGAGTGGTTCTGCAGGTGGTGACCACAGACCATTTCTCTGTTCTCATTCTTTTTGGCTGATGTTTTGGTCACTTTTTCATTTTGCCATTGCTCTCACCCCTAGAGGTACATTAGCATTAGGCAGTGTCTACAGTACAACCCATAGAAGTTGCTCAGGTAGTGCCGTTCATCCAGGATGGCACATCAGTGCGAGCTGTGGCAAGAAGTGTAGCTGTGTCTGTCAGCACAGTGTCCAGAGCATGGAGCAGATACCAGGAGATGTGCAGGGAGCCATAGGAGGGCAACAACCCAGCAACAGGACCGTTACCTCCTCCTTTGTGCAAGGAGGAACAGGAGGAGCACTGCCAGAGCCCTGCAAAATGACCTCCAGCTGGCCACAAATGTGCATGTGTCTGCACAAACGGTTAGAAACCGACTCCATGAGGGTGGTATGAGGGCCCGATGTCCACAGATGGGGGTTGTGCTCACAGCCCAACACCGAGCAGGACGCTTGACATTTGCCACAGAACACCAGGACTGGCAAAGTCGCCACTGGTGCCCTCTGCTCTTCACAGATGAAAGCTCAGTATTGTGTGTGGCCTCCACGTGCCTGTATGACCTCCCTACAACGCCTGGGCATGCTCCTGATGAGGTTGCGGATGGTCTCCTGTGGGATCTCCTCCCAGACCTAGACTAAAGCATCAGCCAACTCCTGAACAGTCAGTGGTGCAACGCGACGTTGGTGGATGTGACTCGCCCCCTGGGCCGTGGGGTACTCGGATCCGGGCAGTAGGGGAACGATGGGAGTAGTAGTGGCAACCCGGTTTCGTGGCTCAGGGTGGTCAGGCCAGTGGTAGTCCGTTATGTGCTGATGTTTATGTCCGACTACGCCACCCGTGGATTTGCGGTTATTAGGAACCGCCGCTGCATGCCGACCGCTGGGGCTGATGAGGTGTGCAGCTAGGGTAGTGTGACTCCCCACGGGAAGAGTGCGGCCCCAGGGCAGTATAGTGGATGGTGGGAGTGATGGTGGTGAGAGTACCAGTGCTGATAGTGCTGGAGAAGCAAGGAGCACACAGACAACAGGTTGCAGTCCAGGGTCTTTACTAGAACAGGTAAATTGACCCATAAACAGTCCCGGCTAGGAGGGGGACCTGGATGTCTGAGAGCAACGGGGAAATTGGCCCTGGTCAGGGTGAGGGTGTAGGCCTACCGTGCTTTCTGCGCTCCTTCTGGCTATCTCCTCCTGATAGGGTAACAGCCCACGTTTCCAAGCTTTCCGTGTATTCTCGCCTGTATGGCCTGCGACGTGGGTTCCTTTCTGCTCCCAGCCTTGTACGGCTTTACTGGTACCTTCTGTTGTGGCAGGGCCTCCAGGCTTCTTAGGCCAAGGAATATACAGTCCCCTGCGGACTGGTTCTCTGCTGGGGGATGTGGAATCCTCTCAGCCTCAGACACCAAAGTCTGGTAAATTAAGTCCTCTTTCTGCCAAGACAGGCTCTCTTCGCCTCTTGTCTCTGGCTTGTGGCTCTCCTCCTGCCACACTTCCTCTTAGGTGCAGTGCAACTGTCTGTCCCTGTTCTGCTCTGGGACAAGTCTCAATGCTGAGACAGGCCATCCAGTTCTCTCTAACCCTGCCCCCAGCACCAGCTTTTATAGGGGCAGCCTGCTCCCCCTACTGGCCTGAGACAGGAGGCATTGCATGCTAATGTTCCCCTGACTAGAGAACCTCCCCCTTGCTCTCAGACACAGCTTTAATACATTTTGTGGCATCCAGGCCAGGGTGACACATTCCCCCCTAGTGAAATTTAGTACTCCGGGACTAAACAATAAACAAAGACAATAAAACATTAATAGACATTAATAGACAGACGACGCACAAATTGAGTTCTTAAGGTCACAGTGTGGCCTGTGACCGGGTGTCCATATCACCAATACAACGGGGAGCCTTAACCAGGTGGGGGTCTGTCCTACCCCAAGTCCTTCACAGTCTTAGTTCATTCCTTGGTTAGGCTCCGAACGCAGTCCATACCAGGTCCCGGTTATAAAAAGTCCATAACCTGTGAGTCCTTACAGTAACTGCAAGAAACTGAAACACGGAATTACCAAACATGCATGTAACTTTGCAAACAATTCAACATTTGGCAACAAGGTTATTTACAATTTTAGTGCGCTCTATATTCTCCAGCGAGCGGGTATCAGCCCCTTTGTGCTCCTGGTTGACCTACGTAGCCCACTGTCTGGTGGTGGACCAACCTGGCTTTCCCCACTAGCGTTAGGGGTACAGCTACCAGCTGGGTGTACAGGTAGGGAAGGCAGCTGTCTGTGGGTCCTTTGGCTTACCGCAGGCATGGCAGGCTCACTGTCAGCAGAGGGTTGACTCTCCTGGGCTGCTGGTACAGGCTCTTCTGCCTCTGGAACCGCTTGCTCCTCTTCACCTTCCGGCTCTGGTGTTGGTTGTTGCTGTGCCGGTTGCAGGAAATGCAGGACGGGTACCACTATGGCATCATTTATGCGAGTCCAGGACTGAGGGAACTCTCCGAGAACGGTGCTGATCATTTCTTCCTTGTCCTCTGCGGGTTCAAGGTCACTCTGATCCTCTTCTGCACTACGGAGTTGCTCGGGGCATCTTTTGAGATGGTCTCTGGAGACGGTACTAGTGGTTTCTCCTCCGTCCTTGGTGATCACGCACACCTTCGGGTTGTCGTGATCAGACTGCAGTACGGTGTAGGGTTCCCTTTCCCACTGGTCGTCCAACTTGTGAAGCCTTCTTTTTCGCTTTAGGACTTGCTCACCAGGTTCTAGGGGACCAGCAGGGGCGTGTTGGTTGAAGAGTTTTTCTTGCCTCTCTCTCACCTGGGCCAGGCTCTTCTCCACAGTCTACTGCACCTTCTTGTACTGCAGTTGCCTTTCCGTATCCCAGTCCGCATCCGGGGAGGTGTCCTCAGGCGTTAGGACTCCCATCTCCAGGTCTATAGGCAGCTTACCCGGTCTGGGTCGCATCAGGTAAGCCGGGGTGCAGTTGGTAGCATTCACCGGGATATGATTGTATAAGTCTATCAGGTCCGGCAGTTTTTCTGGCCACAGGCTGCGCTCCTCCAGGGGCAACGTCTTCAGGAGATCAATGACTATATTGTTCATCTTCTCACACATCCCGTTGGTTTGTGGGTGGTAAGGCGTTGTCCGAATCTTCTTACAGCCATAGAGGTTGCCGAACTCCTGGAAGATTTCAGCCTCGAACGCTGGACCCTGGTCTGTCAGGACCTGTTCCGGATACCCGTGTGGACGGCAGAAATATTGCTGGAAGGCTCTGGCCGCTGTTTGGGCTGTCAAGTCTTTTACTGGGACCACCACTAGAAAACGGGAATAGTGGTCCACGATTGTCAGGGCATAGATGTATCCTGACCGGCTGGGAGCCAATTTGACATGGTCCAGAGCTACCAGCTCAAGAGGCTGCGTGGTGACGATGGGCCTCAAGGGTGTCTTCTGGCTGGTGCGGTCCTTCCTCCTTAGGTGACAAGGGCCACAGTCTCTGCACCATTTTTCTACAGCTCCTCTCATGCCGACCCAAAAGAACCTTCCTCTTAGTAGGAACTCCAGTTTCTTCCAACCGAACCGATGTGTCCCGCTCTGTCATGGTAAGCCCCCAGGACCATAGCTGCATCCCGCCTTGGGACCACGACTTGCCAGGTCAGCTCGTGCGTACGGTGGTTGACAATCCTTCTGCACAACTTGCCTTCGTAGAGGAACAGCTTGCTCTTCTCTTTCCATAGCTGCTTGGCTTCCTCTGGAGCATCCGGATCTATGCGGGCATCTTCCTGGGTCAGCAGATCTTTCACCAGGCGGATGGCAGGGTCACTATCTTGGGTCTCGGCCCAGCTGTGTTGAGGTAGGGGATTTATCATCACGGTTGTTAGATCCTCCTCCTTCACGCGGTGGGAGTATTGAGCAGCTCCATACCGGTGAAACGCGGGGCGTTCTACCTCCTCCAGCTCTTCTGGGTCTTCGTCACCTTCAGATAAGTGAGGCATCCTCAATAGGGCGTCAGCGTTGGCATTGGTTTTGCCGGCCCGGTACTTGATCAGTCATAGTTGGAGAGACGGGCCATCCACCGCTGTTCTAGGGCACCCAGTCTTGCATTGTCCAGGTGTGTCAACGGGTTGTTGTCCGTGTACACGGCGAACTTTGCGGAGGCCAGGTAATGCTTGAAGCGTTCCGTCACGGCCCACACCACCGCCAAGAATTCTAGCTTGAAGGAGCTGTAATTCTCCGGGTTCCTCTTGGTGGGTCTCAGCTTCCGGCTGGCGTACGCGATCACCCTTTCTCTGCCCTGTTGGTTTTGGAACAGTACGGCTCCCAGTCCCACATTACTGGCATCTGTGTGGAGAATGAAAGGCTGGCCATAATCAGGGTAGGCCAGGATCTCGTCCCCTGTGAGGGCCATCTTTAGCTGGCGGAAGGACTCCTCTTCCGGTTTATCCCACTTGAAGGGCGGCTTTTGGCTCCTGGACTTAGACTGTCCGATCAGGAGGTCCTGCATAGGAGCTGCCATCTTAGTGAACCCGGGGATGAACCTTCGGTAGTAGCCTACCAACCCGAGAAACTGTCTCACCTCTTTGATGTTCGAGGGGCTTGGCCAGCTCTTGATTGCCGTGACCTTGTCAGGGTCGGGGGCCACTCCTTCCGCGCTTACCACGTGCCCTAGGTACTGGTCCTTTGGTTTCAGCAGGTGACACTTCGATGGTTTCACCTTCAGGCCATAGCCTGCCAGGGCTTCGAACACCTCGGCCAGGTGCTTTAGGTGGTCCTCGTAGGTCTTCGAATAGACGATCACGTCGTCCAGGTAAAGGAGGACCGTCTCGAAGTTTCGGTGCCCTAGACATCATTCCATCAGCCTCTGGAAGGTCCCTGGTGCGTTGCAGAGCCCGAAGGGCATACAGTTGAACTCACTCAGTCCCATCGGGGTGGTGAAGGCAGTCTTCTCCTTGTCAGCCTCTGCCACAGGAACCTGCCAGTACCCGCTAGTAAGGTCCAAAGTAGAAAAGAAGTTAGCAGATTTTAGTGCGGCTAAAGACTCCTCTATTCTAGGCAGCGGATATGCGTCTTTGTGGGTGATACGGTTGATTTGTCTATAGTCCACGCACATTCTCATGGTGCCGTCTTTCTTTTTGACCAGAACCAAGGGGGCTGCCCAGGGGCTACAGCTGTCTCTAATAACCCCAGCTTCTTTCATCTCTCTTAGCATGCCCTTTGCGTTCTGATAATGTGCAGGGGGTACAGGTCTGTGCCTCTCTTTTATTGGTGGGTGGCTCCCTGTGGGGATGTGGTGTTCTATCCCTTTTACTCTGCCGAAGTCTAGCGGGTGCTTACTAAAGACTCTCTCGTACTCCTGTACCACCCGGTAGACTCCTTGTTTTTGGTGCAGGGGAGTGGAGTCAGCACCCACATGGAGTTTCTGGCACCAGTCCTCCTTTTGTTTCTGGGAGCCATTACCCTCCGCCTGAGGAGATGGAGGCAAGGGTTCCACGGCCCTGATAGCTTTGTGTTCGACAACAAACAGTTTGGCGAGTGTAGCGTACCTGGGTAAGTGTACTTCCCTCTCCCCAATGTTGAGGATGCGGACGGGCACCCTCCCATGACGGACATCAACCACCCCCCGGGCTGTCAAAATGGTGGGCCTGCTGTCTGAGTACACGGGTTCTACCATGGCTTGGTAGTCTCTACCTCTCAACCCGATTGCAGTCCGACACCAGATCATCATTTCACTTTTGGGAGGCATGGAAATGGGGAATGGGTCACTCAGTCTTACGCTACCGATCTCACCACCAGACAGTTCTACCTGCTGCCGTCTCATCAGGGCTTTTATCTCCTTGTTGAGGACTCTCTGTTGGCTGGAACTAGCATTCACCGCCACCTGTTGTAGAATTACAATTACCTCTGAAAGACAATTTTCAATTACGTTAGTACCCACAGTTATTTTAGGGTGACTTTCACGACGGTCAATGTCCACAATAATCACCCCCTGTGCCGGCAGTTCAACTTTACCAATTTTAATGGTCATCTCCTTGAACCCCATCTGCGGCACGGGTAAGCCATTACTGGCGATGATGCTCAAGTTATTGTCTGGATACCGTGTGATATCAGCATCAGTCCAATACTGCTTAAAAAGTACATAAGGGATAGTGGTTACTTGTGACCTATTATCCAGCAAGGCGCTCATGGGGATACCGTCCAGCACCATGGGTAAAACCGGGCGCCCCCCAACGTACTTATTACGCCAATTGTAAGGGCCTGGTGATCTTATGCCTGGGGGTTGGCCCTTTGCCCCAGGTTGGACCCTTTTAAATTACAGTACCTGGAAATGTGTCCGGGCTGGTTGCATCGACGGCAAATGGGCTGTCCATCCTCTGCGTAGCGGTCTGTGGGCCTCCCTCGGAACGACGGGATCCTCCTCTGTCGACGCCACGGGACATCCTCCGGACTTGAAGCCAGCTCGATGGGTCTTGACGGGTCCACTTGCAACGCCTGGACGGTCCTGGTCAACGCCGCGACGCTCCTGGTCAGCTCCTGGACTTGGTGGTGCAGGTCTTTCGACGGGGCTTGGTTCAGGGCCTGTGCATCAGCCCCCACGGGATCCATAGAGGAGGGCGCCGCCTCCTGGTGGTTGGTGAGAGCAGGGCGCCGGGGGTTTATAGCGCCACTGGTTGCAGATTCACGGAGCACCCTTATGGCCCTGTCCTTAAATTGGGCAAAGGTTAGGTCGGGGTTCTGAAAGAACATGAGACGCAGTTGGGCCCTGTGGGCGCTAGACAGCAGACCTTCTATGAATTGTTCTGTTAGCAGCTTATCCGTTTCCTGCACACTGCCAGGGTCAGTTTGTTGAATAGCCCTCAAGGCTTCCTGCAGATTTAGGGCATAGTCTCTGATGCTGTCCTGTGCCCGCTGCTTACATCCATAGAACCTCATTTTAATCTCAGCGGAGGTACGTGTGTCAAAGGTACCCCGCAGCCGGGCCAGAATACCCTTCACAGTCCTTTTATCCTCAGTGGGCCATGATTTTACCTCCCTTTGGGCTGCGCCAGTTAACTGCCCTGTCAATATGCTGACCTTCTGTTCCTCTGTCAAGGGGTAAACGTGGAACAAACTGTATAGCCTTTCCTTGAAGTCAGTTAGGGCATGGGGCTCCCCTGAGTATTTGGGCAGCCAGGCCGCTCCAGGGATGTAGGGCAGGGAAAAGGGCATCACCGCTGCTGCAGCTGCGTTGGTGGTAGTGGGCGCCTCTGTGTCCGACATCTTCCTCCCCCCTAGTTAAGCGTGGCCTACCTTCCGACGATCCTCTTCTGTAGGCCGCGGCTCCGCTGCTGCTGCTCTGGACGAGGACCTTGCGTCGCGTCCTGATGACGTCAGCGTCGCTCTCTCTCCCTTCCAGGACCTTGCGCAGCGTCGGTGCGTGGGGCGGAGCTTCGGATCTCGCGCGGTTTTGAAGTCCACGCCCCTCTTCTTCCCGCGCGGCGTCCTGAAGATGGCGTCCGATGGCGAGAAACAGCTGCGGATGGCGGGAAGACGGCAGAAGACGGCGGGAAACAGTCCAAGATGGCGTCTGATGGCGGGAATCGGCTCCGGATGGCGGGAAACGACTCCGGACGGCGGGAAACTTCGCCACAGGTAAGTTACAAAAGTCTTTTTCAGGCACGCAGTACCCGGTGGTTGCGGGCATGAAATCCTGCCGACTACGCCAAAGCTGACTCGCCCCTTGGGCCGTGGGGCACTCGGATCCGGGCAGTCTGGGAACGATGGGAGTAGTAGTGGCAACCCGGTTCCGTGGCTCAGGGTGGTCAGGCCAGTGGTAGTCCGTTATGTGCTATTGATTATGTCCGACTACGCCACCCGTGGATTGCGGTTATTAGGAACCGCCGCTGCATGCCGACCGCTGGGGCTGATGAGGTGTGCAGCTAGGGTAGTGTGACTCCCCACGGGAAGAGTGCGGCCCCAGGGCAGTATAGTGGATGGTGGGAGTGATGGTGGTGAGAGTCCCAGTGCTGATAGTGCTGGAGAAGCAAGGAGCACACAGACAACAGGTTGCAGTCCAGGGTCTTTACTAGAACAGGTAAATTGACCCATAAACAGTCCCGGCTAGGAGGGGGACCTGGATGTCTGAGAGCAACGGGGAAATTGGCCCTGGTCAGGGTAAGGGTGTAGGCCTACCGTGCTTTCTGCGCTCCTTCTGGCTATCTCCTCCTGATAGGGTAACAGCCCACGTTTCCAAGCTTTCTGTGTATTCTCGCCTGTATGGCCTGCGACGTGGGTTCCTTTCTGCTCCCAGCCTTGTACGGCTTTACTGGTCCCTTCTGTTGTGGCAGGGCCTCCAGGCTTCTTAGGCCAAGGAATATACAGTCCCCTGCGGACTGGTTCTCTGCTGGGGGATGTGGAATCCTCTCAGCCTCAGACACCAAAGTCTGGTAAATTAAGTCCTCTTTCTGCCAAGACAGGCTCTCTTCGCCTCTTGTCTCTGGCTTGTGGCTCTCCTCCTGCCACACTTCCTCTTAGGTGCAGTGCAACTGTCTGTCCCTGTTCTGCTCTGGGACAAGTCTCAATGCTGAGACAGGCCATCCAGTTCTCTCTAACCCTGCCCCCAGCACCAGTTTTTATAGGGGCAGCCTGCTCCCCCTACTGGCCTGAGACAGGAGACATTGCATGCTAATGTTCCCCTGACTAGAGAACCTCCCCCTTGCTCTCAGACACAGCTTTAATACATTTTGTGGCATCCAGGCCAGGGTGACACAGATGGAGCGAGACATGATGTCCCAGATGTGCTCAATCGGATTCAGGTCTGGGGAACAGGCGGGCCAGTCCATAGCTTCAATGCCTTCACCTTGCAGAAACTGCTGACACACTCCAGCCACATGAGGTCTGGCAATGTCCTGCATACTGCATAAGGGGCATAATGGGGGCATTACACTGTGTGGGGGCATAATACATACTACATAAGGGGCATAATGGGGGCATTAAACTTTTTGGGGCATCATACATACTGCATAAGGGGCATAATGGGGGCAATACACTGTGTGGGGGCATCATACATACTGCATAAGGGGCATAATGGGGGCATTACATTGTGTGGTAGCATCATACATCTTGTATAAGGGGCATAATGGGGGCATTACACTGTGTGGGAGCATCATACATACTGCATGAGGGGCATAATGGTGGCATACACTGTGTGGTGCATCATACATACTGTATAAGGGGCATAATGGGGGCATTACACTGTGTGGGGCATCATATATACTGTATAAGGGGCATAATGGGGCATTACACTGTGTGGGGGCATCATACATACTGCATAAGGGGCATAATGGGGGCATTACACTGTGTGGGGGCATCATACATACTGCATAAGGAGCATAATGGGGGCATTACACTGTGTGGGGGCATCATGTATACTGCATAAGGGGCATAATGGGGGCATTACACTGTGTGGGGGCATCATACATCCTGCATAAGGGGCATAATGGGGGCATTACACTGTGTGGGGGGCATCATACATCCTGCATAAGGGGCATAACACTGTGTGGGGGCATCATACATCCTGCATAAGGGGCATAATGGGGGCATTACACTGTGTGGGGGGCATCATACATACTGCATAAGGGGCATAATGGGGGCATTACACTGTGTGGGGGCATCATACATCCTGCATAAGGGTCATAATGGGGGCATTACACTGTGTGGGGGCATCATGCATCCTGCATAAGGGGCATAATGGGGGCATTACACTGTGTGGGGGCATCATACATACTGCATAAGGGGTATAATGGGGGCATTACACTGTGGGGGGCATCATGCATCCTACATAAGGGGCATAATGGGGGCATTACACTGTGTGGGGGCATCATACATACTGCATAAGGGGTATAATGGGGGCATTACACTGTGGGGGGCATCATGCATCCTACATAAGGGGCATAATATGGGCATTACACTGTGTGGGGGCATCATACATTCTGTATAAGGGGCATAATGGGGGCATTACACTGTGGGGCCAGTAAAGGGGCCCTTTACTATGAGAACAATACGTTTCCTCCCTTCCTGTCTCCATAGTTGGGTCGTATGTATCTATTACAGGAAACAGAACAAAAACCTTATGATTCTTATAAAGGGGCAACACAAGACCCCAAAAGAGTCTCTGTGCTCAAGGGGTTAATGCCCCCTGCGCCCAGTAATGGGGGATCCCCACATACCTCCACCTGCAGAGCCGCCACCACATATATGGCTGCTCTGTGCGCACAGGAGCTGTGATGAGGTCACAGGAGGGGAAGAGTCAGGGGTCACATGATCAGGGGCCTCAGTGGATGTGTGACACCCCAGGGGTCTGGTTGCCACAGTGATAGAGATATTATGTCTGAGAGCAGGTGGGAGGTCCTTTGGTCAGGGATCCTGTGCATGCCACACCTCCTGCCCAGTCTTGGGAGGGGAAGGACTTCCCCTATATAAACCTGGGGCTGAGGCAGGGTAGGGAGTTCTGAGAGGAGAAGACAGGGAGCAGAGCTGCTCTATGGGCTCTGCTCCACAGGCAGGCCCTGTCCAGGGGCCTGAGCCTGGAGTCAAGGAGAGTAGAGACAAGAAACAGTCATATGAAGAAACAGCAGAAGCTCAGTGGGGGCAATACTAATACGAGTCAGGGGCTGGCAGCTGCAGAGCTCGCCCTGACTGAGAAGCTTTCTTACCGGACCCGGCGTCCGAGGCTGTGGGGACTAACTCTTACCCAGCAGCAGAAGCCGACCGGCAGGGGATTTCAGGTCCTCAGGCCCAGAAACCCGAAGGCACGGTCACACGCGTGGGACCAGCACCGCCATCGTGGAGCGGAAGCCATTAGAAGGCCCCGAGTCACCGGCCATACGGGTGAGCACCACACGGTACACTCAGGGACGTGGGCTACTTATATCCGCTTCTAGCAAGGTAGCCAGAAGAGTACAGTCAGTTTGGGAGGCCTACAACTCCGCCTGGCCAGGGGAGATCCCATCTGCTCAAGGACTGACCAGGCCCCGTTCGCTAGCAAGTACTCCGGGAGGGTCTATCGTTGTTACCAGTAAAGACCCTGAATTACACCGCACCGTCTCTGAGTGGTTCCTGCTACCCCCATTTTCCACGTCGGCTGCCCTGAGGCCATACCCCTCCTGTTGGGGGTTATACTATCACGCTGCACAATTCTACACCGGCCTCAGCGGTCTGCCCTGCAGCGGCAGCTCCATAGCTGCAAATCAACGGGTGGCGTAGTCGACACTCAAATAACATCTATCAAGACTGCCACACACTGAGTTGACTCCCTGGGCACGGACCGGGTCCCCGCCACTCGGAGACTACAACCCTCATCTGATCCGGTTCCGGGTAAGCCCCGTGCGCGAGACGCTGCGCGACACAGCAGGCCCAGGGGCGCGTCAGATGCAGGACTCTGCTGTGCTGGTTGTCATGGTGCTGGATGAGCTGAAGTTTATGTGTGGGGTCAGGAGTAGTGTTGAGCGATACCTTCCGATATCGGGAAATATCGTATCAGATTGGATAGGACCGATACCCAAAAGTATCGGATATCGCCGATTCCGATACCGGAAACCAATGCAAGTCAATGGGACACTAATATCGGAAAGCCATCCCAGCGTGAGAGAATTCTCCTGATTGTTTAAAAGCCGGCGGGCGGTAAAAAGCCGCCGGCTTTTAAACAATCACACAGCCCCATACTGCTTCCCCGCAGCCTCCCACCCCGATCCTGCGCTCCCCCCGCCACCTCCCATCCCGATCGTAAGTTAGGACCGGGCGGGGAGCGCAGCACCAAGGAGCAGGGAGCGAAGGACCCGGGCGGGGAAGCCGGCAGTGAAAAGACTACACCGCCGGCTTTCCCGTTCTGTGCTGCGCTCTCCCGCCGGTTATTTCAAATGAACAGCTGAGGTATCAGGTGATGCTGATCAGCTGTTCATTTGAAGTAGCCGCGGTGCCCTCAGAGGGTTCATGTGAGTTCATGCTTCACTGCATGAACTCACATGAACTTTCCCACGGCCGCACAGGTCAGCCTCACCTCCCAGACCATCAGACCCATCATGATTGGTGTGTGCGCAGGTGTCTGTGCGATGTGTGCGGGTGTGTGCGCGATGTCTGCGGGTGTCTGCGTGCAGGCAGACATAGGCTAATGTGACACTACTACTCCCATCGGCCTATGTCTGTCCCCCGTCCACTTGTGCCAGCAGGATCAGCTCGATGGGAGCAGTAGCTATTTTAGCTGCCCCATATGTTATTTTTGCCCCTATACATCTTTTATGTTTTTAGGCCCCCCATATATTTTTTTTGTTTTTGGTCCCCAATAAATTTTAAATACATTTTTCATTGGTGGCCAGTGGTTACCTAAAATAAATTAGTTCATACATTACCTGTCCCCGCCGATCGCCACCTAAAATAAAGTAAAAAATAAAAAACTACACCTATACTCACCTAGACACCTAATTCCCCGAAGCCATCGATCTCCTGTAATAAAATATAAAATAATAAACCACAACCTTATCCTTACCCCTCCGTAGTAGTCCACGAGTGTCCCACGAAGATCTCCAGTTTAGAGCAGCCACATAAAATGTGACCACTCTAAACCACTGCCGCCGCTAGAATGACGGGGCCGTAAAGCAGCCCCATCATTGCATAAACCGGTGTCTAGGTGAGTATAGGTGTAGTTTTTTATTTTTTACTTTATTTTAGGTGGCGATCAGGTAATGTATGAACTAATTTATTTTAGGTAACCACTGGCCACCAATGAAAAATGTATTTAAAATTTATTGGGGACCAAAAACAAAAAAAATATATGGGGGGCCTAAAAACATAAAAGATGTATAGGGGCAAAAATAACATATGGGGCAGTTTAAATAGCAGGATCAGGCTGATGGGAACTACTGCTCCCATCGAGCTGATCCTGCTGGCACGAGTGGACGGGGGACAGACAAAGGCCGATGTGAGTAGTAGTGTCACATCGGCCTATGTCTGCCTGCACGCAGACACCCGCAGACATCGCGCACACACCCGCACACATCGCACAGACACCCGCGCACACTCCAATCATGATGGGTCTGATGGTCTGGGAGGTGAGGCTGACCTGTGCGGCCGTGGGAAAGTTCATGTGAGTTCATGCAGTGAAGCATGAACTCACATGAACCCTCTGAGGGCACCGCAGCTACTTCAAATGAACAGCTGATCAGCATCACCTGATACCTCAGCTGTTCATTTGAAATAACCGGCGGGAGAGCGCAGCACAAAACGGGAAAGCCGGCGGTGAAGTCTTTTCCCTGCCGGCTTCCCCGCCTGGGTCCTTCGCTCCCTGCTCCTTGGTGCTGCGCTCCCCGCCCGGTCCTAACTTACGATCGGGATGTGAGGTGGCGGGGGGAGCGCAGGATCGGGGTGGGAGGCTGCGGGGAAGCAGTATGGGGCTGTGTGATTGTTTAAAAGCCGGCGGCTTTTTACCGCCTGCCGGCTTTTAAACAATCAGGAGAATTCTCTCACGCTGGGATGGCATTCCGATATTAGCGTCCCATTGACTTGCATTGGTTTCCGGTATCGGAATCGGCGATATCCGATACTTTTTGGGTATCGGTCCGATCCAATCCGATCCGATATTTCCCGATATCGGAAGGTATCGCTCAACATTAAGTAATACATAAGAATAATATGTACTATGTCTGACCACTACAAACACTCATCTGAACTGGTCCAAGTGCTGTCAGGTTTTTTCACGGGCAGCACTTAGACAATACGGTCGTGTGAATATAGGCTTATGATGCATCTGGTAATAAACATGTTAAGGATGGGCCGCTACTCATGGGCCACTGCTGTGTGCTTGCCCCCCAGGCTAAAATGTGCCAGCCAGCCCCTGCTGCACCGGGTGCCAGAAAACCTAGATACACCTTTGGAATAGGTATCCTGCAAAGTAAGGATGGGGTTTGGTGTTTTTAAATGATTTTATTGACTCTGTGCATTTATATTTTGTATCAATAATATGATATGGTTATATATATCTTCTGGATATCAGGAGGGCTTATCCCTGTGCCTTGACTCTCTCCTTCTCCTTCGATGTCCTGTATAGGCCAAAAAAAACTACGCGTTTCGAGGACTCACAGTTCCTCTTCGTCAGCTTCTCGCTGGTAGTCAAACTGGTAACCTAATAAAGTCCAAACGCCCCCCACAAAGATAATACAACCAAAGAAATGGAGGAAGATCCAATACTAACAAGACGGTGCAAAAGGACATATGGAGGTGCAATAGAACTAAGATAGAATTCCAATATGAATAGACTGTGTGTGAAAAAAATAATAATAAAAAAGACTTTGTTCAAACTTTCACAATCAGTTAAAAATGAATAAAAATTATATACTTATATTTCTGATGGCTATAAAAAACAGTCTGTTAATCAGTGTATATTACCAGGATAGTATAAATTCGGCACTTAGTACCATCCAGAGATAAAAAGGAAAAAATGAAGGAGAAAAATAAAAACATTATATAGTATCTCCAATAGGGGTATCAATGTATAGAAACAAATACATATATAAAATAGGTGGATTCAAAGGAATATATCCAAAAGACATATTATATTGATAAAATATAAGGAGGTTCATAAAAGTGCAATGTAAATGTTCAATTGGTACTGGGATAAAAAATACATACAGTATATACCGCTGCGAGTTGAAGGCATACAGCTGACTCTCGTGATTAAGGCCCTTCAGAGCCAAGCTATTTAATGTGAAGATCCATTTGGATTCCATCCGCGACATTAATCTCAGGTAATCACCTCCCCTCCATTTTCTGGGGACTAATCGGATCCCACAAAACTTAGTGTCCTTATAAGATTGGTTGTGGAACTTCCGGTAGTGCCGGGACAGTGGATGCCCTTCAAAACCTTCATTCATGTTGATAAAGTGTTCCTTCAGCCTTTTGATAACTTGCGCTTTGTACAGACATCTCCTCCTGCCAAGGCATAAAAAGGGCGTGGCTTGGGGTGTGGATAGGGGCGTGGCCAGACTACGCGTGCCGCATGGTTTCGCCCTCTTTCTAGTCCTCATAGGTTGGCGGTATGCTTGTACTGAGGAGATCTGGGATATCAGTGATTAGGTCCCATATTGTGCACTGTAAGGTCTGGAAAAGCTCCTTCTATCCGTCTCTGTAGCACCAGAGGAAGAACAGAGGGGAAAAGACAGGATTTTCTACATGTCGCGTTATGTAGATGTTCTGCAGATTTATCACAACCGTCCACAAGAAGAAACTGCCATCACAGAGCCGCCTTTAGCTGTTGGAAAAGTTTAAACTTAGTTTTGAATAGTTGCTATAGCCAACAAGGACTTTCTATTTATGCTGGGTCACATGATGCTGGTGCTGGGTGATGTCATGTGACGGAATGTTGTGGGTGATGATGTCACAGAGGGCGTTGTGATGTCACCCTTGGGGTATATAAGGGGGCTCCATCCACCTGGAGCTCATATCTCATTGGCCATATCTTGGTGCTGAGATACCCCCTGGAGACAATGAGGATCGCCATATTGTTTCTGTGCTGTACCCTGTTCTACCCTGTGAATTACCATAGGCTGCCGGTGAGTACCTGTCTATTATTACATATGGAGGACGTTTAGAATCAGCTGCGGCAGGGGAAGGGGATGGGGAGGGGGGTCCTGTAAGAATTTACCTGCGGGAATAAGAGGTTATGGCAGGGAAAGGAGCTTAGGAAGTGACAGTCAGAGGGGATATAAGTGTGGGGTGACCCCTCTGACTCCCACATTCCTGCCTTGTCCTTGTAGTGATTAATGACTTTGGTGTTGTCCCTTATATATCACTTTGCAGTCACCAGTGATCGCTCCGCACTGTGATCCTAAACTACAGTCTCATTTACCTTTTTGCAAACGCCCAGAAGGGGAGGAGTGACATCACACCCATGTGAGCAGATCCCGCCCACTTTTACTGCAGTCGTAATGCGAGCTAGCTGTATTCTGTTTTCATGGAAATATCAGCAGCTGCTCCCCCTAGTGTTTACAAGATGAAAACATCAAAAGAGTTAAAATATTTTTTTCAGATTTTATACCATTAAAACCTTTTTAAATATATATGTGTATTTATATATAAATATAAATACTTTACAATTTTACAATTGTAAAAAAATTGCTGACACTTTCCCTTTAAAAGATCTAAAGACGTTCTGCTTCATGTGCCATTGTGACCAATCACAGCACAGATTATATTTTTTAAACTTTTCTTGAAAAACTGAAGCTGCTCCGTGATTGGAAATCATGTGGAAGGGTTCTCTTTTAGACATTTAGTTAGGTCCAAAGTATCAGTGACATGATGGATAGAACTGTGCAATGATGTCACAGAGGGCTTTGTGATGTCACCCCTGGGTATATTAGAAGCCTCGGCCCATCTGCAGCTTGTATCTCATTGACCATACCTTGGTGCTGAGAGACCTCTGGAGATGATGAGTATCATCCTATCATTTCTGTGCTTTACGTTGCTCTACCCCCCACATTACAGTACACTGAGGGCGAGTATGTTCTCATCAATATGGAGGTCACAAGGATCAGCTAATGAGAATATCGCCTCTTGCAGGACTTCTCATACTGGACACGTGACCGTCCGTCATATGAAAGTCCAACTGTAAATAATATTCCATGGACCCTGGAGGTGAATCCCAAACTTCTTCCTGATCTTCTCAATGGGATATTTCTGAAAGTTGCTTGATAATGTATCCATCACTGTATAATAACAAGGGCTCTCTGTTTGACTGGATTGGGTATAAATATACAGGACTTTATTATGTTTTTTTTCTTTATTATAGGATGACCCACTACCCGTGGATCTCAGAAGAAGCACCTATCAAGCTTCCATCAATCTTCCTCTTTGGCTCTTCCGTGACGCAGTTTTTGTTGCGGTGATGACACTACTGACAATACTAGAGTATTTGGCCTTAAGTCTTGTCCTGAGCAAGTGGGCAATGTCTGAACCTGGTGAAACAATCAGAAAACTCCTGAGAACAAAACCATTCTGAAGGAACAAAGTGCTTGTAAGGAGCCGATTTGCATCCCTCAGATTCAGAAGCAAGACTCCAGGAGAACACCTGTCCTGCCCAATGGCAAATGTTCTACTCCATCCATGGCTCCTGCACCGCAGGATGCGAAAAAGGTTCCTAGTTGCAACTATAAAGTGGCGTTCAGTGATATTGTCTGGGTCAGAATGATCCCTCACAACAATATAGGAAGAAGAGCTCGAAGTTCAACGGAGCTTAAAGAGAGGTTACTGATTTTTCAGAGAAGCCAACAACCCAGAATTCCAGAGCCAAGAGCACCAGAACCTAGAACACCAGAACCTACCATGTCAGAACCTAGTATGTCAGAACCTAGAATGCCAGAGCCTGAAATGCCTACAACACCTCAACCCAAAATCAAGAGGAGAAGATGTTTCCTTAGATGTCTTAGAGGCGAGGAAGATTGAGAAGGCAACTGCTTGAACTTTCCCATTGCTCGTGTTTTCATCACAGGTTAGTCCTATACATGCTGTCTGATGGGCACCATCTTACTACATACAATGCAGCATTGCACCTGAAATCGCATGGATATTTTGTCACACACTTGCACTTTAGCACCTTATCATATGGCGCATATATCTATGAACGCTTTGCTAAGTATCACTGTCTAGTATGTGCTTCTGATGAACCTATTTTAGGAAAACGTGTCGAGGTTTGGCATACTATGTACTTGAGTTTGGCGTACTATGTGCTTGTTGGTAAATTCTATTGCCATCTATAATCTACTAGATATTATAATGTCTCTGGTGGGATGCCCCATGCCGAATTGTTGATAACTGACTATGAGCATTGTCCTCTATTTCTTATCTACTATGGTTACAGGTTGATGTGAAGAGAGCTGTGCCATTGGTAGCGATTTTTCTACTGATTTGTCAGTTATATTTATGTTAGTTTAGCAAATTTCTGCTTGTAGGGTCTAATGTTTTACCATAGTGTATGTTCTGTGAGCTAAATTGTCATACTTATGCACTAGATAGATTATAAATTGTGATGCTTATGTACAAGATAGATTATTAGTTTAATCGGTGATTTTTTAAATATTTTTTAGCATCAGGAGACTCAAGAATCGCATCTTACAGAAGACAAGAAGCCTAAATGCCGAAGGGTGATGACCTGTTGATGGCCCACAGCTGGAGGGTCATTACCTCTTGATGGCACAAAACTGGACAGAAGATAAAAACATTTGATGGCACACAGCCGGAGGGTGATGATCTATTGATGGCCATAGCCAGAGGGTCATTACCTGTTGATGGCACACAGCCGGAGGGTGATGATCTATTGATGGCCATAGCCAGAGGGTCATTACCTGTTGATGGCACACAGCCGGAGGGTGATGACCTATTGATGACCATAGCCAGAGGGTCATTACCTGTTGATGGCACACAGCTGGAGGATGATGACCTATTGATGGCCATAGCCAGAGGGTCATTACCTGTTGATGGCACACAGCCGGACAGAGGATAATTACCTGTTGATGGCACACAGACGGATGGTCATTACCTGTTCATGGCGCACTGCCGGATGGTCATTACCTATTGATGGCACACAGCCGGAGGGTGATGACCAATTGATGGCCATAGCCAAAGGGTCATTACCTGTTGATGGTGCACTGCCGGATGGTCATTACCTGTTGATGGTGCACTGCCGGATGGTCATTACCTGTTGATGGCACACAGCCGGATGGTCATTACCTGTTCATGGCACACTGCCGGATGGTCATTACCTGTTGATGGAACACAGCCGGAGGGTGATGACCTATTGATGGCCATAGCCAGAGGGTCATTACCTGTTGATGGCGCACTGCCGGATGGTCATTACCTGTTGATTGCACACAGCTGGAGGGTGATGACCAGTTGATGTCGGACTGCCGGATGGTCATTACCTGTTGATGGCACACAGCCGGACAGAGGATCATTACCTGTTGATGGCACAAAGCCGGTCAGAGGATAAGATCTTTTGATTGCATACACCGGGTCCCTCCCTGATAACAGGGAACCCTGGGGAATACTCGTCATCTTGATCCCCCACTGACTAAATACTTGCTCCACCTCAGCCTACACCATCATGGAGGACACTTCCACCTGTGTCCACTGTAAGGTTCGACTTTCTTTTATCATTTCAGCAGATTAATAAACATCATAAAGCTGTAAAACTATCGAGTAATTTATTATAAATTATTATAAAGAAATATAAAGTATAATAGATAGCTATAGAGGGCACAGAAGACGACTAACTATAGTAAGCATGGTATCGCCTGATATATACTGTATATTCTAGATGGCGCTATTACACTAAATACATCACAACCTCCAGGGTGATATTACCGTACAATGTGAGATCACTAATAATGGCCACAGATTATGAGAAAATGACCAGCTCCATAGTCCTGGAGTTATTATAAATGTCTCTAGTGTGAGGCAGGGACTGGACGAGTGTTGGAGGGAGGTATATTCCCCCAGGACGTCCTTTATGTATCCATGCTGTAGAATCTGCCGTATACTTCTGTTCTAGCAGTCAGACATTTCACTCTGCAAATCACAGGCTCAACATTGTGTAAAACTACCACCGTATATAAGAGCACTCAGAATAAAAACTAGCGGCATGCCGTGCACTGCCCACGTCATGTGTACGGGATACAGGACCTGCAGGACCTGGTACGGCCATTATAGTTGATAGATTAATGATACCTGTGCAGATGAAGGGAAAAAAATATGTGCAACAGCAGGAGGAGAAAGTCTCAAAATGTAATTTGAAGAGTATAATAGAGAAATGGGAAACTTCTGGAGATGCAGATAAGTGGTACCAGGGCGAAACGTAAGTGCAGTCAGACAAGGGAAAAGTGCAAATGATCCAGCGTAAAGGTTTGTTTAGTAGAAAAAATATTAAAACTTAGCTTTTATTAGCCATATAAAACACTGCTCCACAAAGAATACAGCAAATGTGCAACTATCATAGCTTACAGACCTACACGTTTCAACAAATCATGTCTTAATTATGGCCCTACTACTAGAATGACAAAAAGGCATATATATATATATATATATATATATATATATATATATATATATATCCACGTGCCTGTATGACCTCCCTACAACGCCTGGGCATGCTCCTGATGAGGTTGCGGATGGTCTCCTGTGGGATCTCCTCCCAGACCTGAACTAAAGCATCCGCCAACTCCTGGACAGTCTGTGGTGCAACGTGACGTTGGCGGATGGAGCGAGACATGATGTCCCAGATGTGCTCAATCGGATTCAGGTCTGGGGAACGGGCGGGCCAGTCCATAGCTTCAATGCCTCCATCTTGCAGGAACTGCTGACACACTCCAGCCACATGAGGTCTGCCATTGTCCAGCATTATGAGGAACCCAGGGCCAACCGCACCAGCATATGGTCTCACAAGGGGTCTGAGGATCTCATCTCGGTACCTAATGGAAGCCAGGCTACCTCTGGCGAGCACATGGAGGGCTGTGCGGCTCTCCAAAGAAATGCCACCCCACACCATTACTCACCCACTGCCAAACCGGTCATGCTGAAGGATGTCACTCTCCACGGCGTCTCCAGACTCTGTCACGTCTGTCACATGTGCTCAGTGTGAACCTGCTTTCATCTACGAAGAGCACAGGGCGCGAGTGGCAACTTTGCCAATCCTGGTGTTCTGTGGCAAATGCCAAGCGTCCTGCATGGTGTTGGGCTGTGAGCACAACCCCTATCTGTGGACGTCGGGCCCTCATACCACCCTCATGGAGTCGGTATCTAACCGTTTGTGCAGACACATGCACATTTGTGGCCAGCTGGAGGTCATTTTGCAGGGCTCTGGCAGTGCTCCTCCTGTTCCTCCTTTCACAAAGGCGGAGGTAGCGGTCCTGCTGCTGGGTTGTTGCCCTCCTACGGCCCCCTCCACATCTCCTGGTGTACTGGCCTGTCTCCTGGTAGCGCCTCCAGCCTCTGGACACAGCCAACCTTCTTGCCACAGCTCGCATTGATGTGCCATCCTGGATGAGCTGCACTATCTGAGCAACTTCTGTGGGTTGTAGAGTCTGTCTCATGCTACCACGAGTGTGAAAGCACAACCAACATTCAAAAGTGACCAAAACATCAGCCAGAAAGCATTGGTACTGAGATGTGGTCTGTGGTCCCCACCTGCAGAACCACTCCTTTATTGAGGTTGTCTTGATAATTGCCAATAATTTCCATCTATCCTCTATTCCATTTGCACATCAGCATGTGAAATTGATTGTCAATCAGTGTTGCTTCCTAAGTGGACAGTTTGATTTCACAGAAGTTTGATTTACTTGGAGTTATATTCTGTTGTTTTAAGTGTTCCCTTTATTTTTGGAGCAGTTTATATAGATACATACAGTGAGTACGGAAAGTATTCAGACTCCTTTAAATTTTTCACCCTTTGTTTCATTGCAGCCATTTGATAAATTCTAAAAAGTTCATTTTTTTCTCATTAAAGTACACTCAGCACCCCATCTTGACTGAAAAAAACAGCAATATAGAATTTTTTTGCAAATTTATTAAAAAAGAAAAACTGAAATATCACATGGTCATAAGTATTCAGATCCTTTGCTCAGACACTCATATTTAAGTCACATGCTGTCCATTTCCTTGTGATCCTCCTTGAGATGGTTCTACTCCTTCAATGGAGTCCAAATGCGTTTAATTAAACTGATAGGACTTGATTTGGAAAGGCACACACCTGTCTATATAAGACCCCACAGCTCACACTACATGTCAGACCAAATGAGAATCATGAGCTCAAACGAACTGCCCAAGGAGCTCAGAGACCGAATTGTGGCAAGGCACAGATCTAGCCAAGGTTATAAAAGAATTTCTGCATTACCCAAGGTTCATAAGAGCACAGTGGCCTCCATAATCCTTAAATGGAAGAAGTTTGGGACCACCAGAAGTCTTCCTAGACCTGGCCGTCCAGCCAAACTGAGCAATCGTGGGAGAAGAGCCTTGGTGAGAGAGGTAAAGAAGAACCCCAAGATCACTGTGGCTGAGCTCCAGAGATGCAGTAGGGAGATGGGAGAAAGTTCCACATAGTCAACTATCACTGCAGCCCTTCCCCAGTTGGGCCTTTATGGCAGAGTGGCCAGATGGAAGCCTCTCCTCATATGAAAGCCCGCATAGAGTTTGCTCAAAAACACATGAAGGACTCCCAGACTATGAGAAATAAGATTCTCTGGTCTGATGAGACGAAGATAGAACTTTTTGGTGATAATTCTAAGTGGTATGTGTGGAGAAAACCAGGCACTGCTCATCACCTGCCTAATACAATCCCAACAGTGAAACATGGTGGTGGCAGTTGTTAGAACCCTCCTGTTAGTTTTTTCTATTTTGTGGTCATGTGACCTTCTGCCTATTTATTCCAGCTCCGCCCTTCAGGCTTTGCTGGACTTCAGTGTTACTTTGACTCTTAATCTAGCCAGGTGCTTTGTACCTACTGTATCTCTCTAGTTTGTTTGGTCCTTGGACCACTAAGTACTTTTGTCTGTTTGTCTTCTTCTGCTACTACTTCTGCCAGGAGGTGTCCAGTTTTGTCCCAGTCCTTAGTTCTTTTAGGGACCCCTCCCTTTAATCTATAGGTCTGTGTTCAGATTAGCCGCGGACATAGGCGGGTCTGTTTGCAAGGAACAGGTTGCCCGCTGCATCATAAGGAATCAGCTTAGTCCTATTGTATGGACAGATTTCCTCTCTTTCCTTAGTTCTTGTAGCAGATCATAACAGCAGTATCATGCTATGGGTGTGTTTTTCAGCTGCAGGGACAGGACGACTGGTTGCAATTGAAGGAAACATGAATGCGGCCAAGTACAGAGATATCCTGGATGAAAACCTCTTCCAGAGTGCTCTGCACCTCAGACTTGGCCAAAGGTTCACCTTCCAACAAGACAATGACCCTAAGCACACAGCTAAAATAACAAAGGAGTGGCTTCAGAACAACTATGTGACCATTCTTGACTGGCCCAGCCAGAGCCCTGACCTAAACCTAATTGAGCATCTTTGGAGAGACCTGAAAATGGCTGTCCACCAACGTTTCCCATTCATCCTGACGGAACTGGAGAGGATCTGCAAGGAAGAATGGCAGAGGATCCCAAAATGCTGGTGTGAAAAACTTGTTGCATCATTTCCAAGAAGACTCATGGCTGTACTAGCCCAAAAGGGTGCTTCTACTCAATACTGAGCAAAGGGTCTGAATACTTATGCCCGTGTGATATTTCAGTTTTTCTTTTTTATTAAATTTTGCAAAAATTTCTTCATTTCTGTTTTCTTTCAGACAAGATGGGGTGCAGAGTGGACTTTAATGAGAAAAAAATGAACTTTTTAGAATTTACCAAATGGCTGCAATGAAACAAAGAGTGAAAAATGTAAAGGGGTCTGAATACTTTCCGTACCCAGTGTACATGCATGGAAATAAATGCAGAATTATATTTCTTAATACTGCAGTATGAGATCCTGTCTTGAATTTAACCCCTGTGGTATCCAATGTGAAAATCCACAGGGACTCCCCTGATGAATTACAATTGAGGAAATCATGAATTTTATATTCTCTATCATTACTTAAGGACATAAAACTATCTGTTTTAACCGCATGTAGACACGCTTTGCACCGATTGGCTCCACATCTGAAGAAACCTTTTGTGCTGAGCCAATTTGGTTGTACAGTATTAGTCTCACTCAGGGGTGGATTAAGAGTAGCAAGGGCCCCCTCCACACACCTGATTTATCACGTGACATGTCACATGATCCCCGTGATAGATCATGTGATAGTTCACGGGAAATTAATTTGGCATAATATTAATTGTGCTGCCCCATCTGAGAGCAGCACAATATTGGGGCAGATACCCTGATTCCAGCGATGTGTCACTTTTTCAGCTGCTTGTTGTCATTTTGAGAAAATCACCGTTTTATCTGCTGCAGATCTAGCAGCTCTCTGAATGCTGCGCTCTGTATAGCCCCGCCCACACCACTGATTGGCAGCTTTCTGCCCATGCTAAGTGTACACAGAAATCTACTGATCAGTGATGGGGGTGGGGTCCTACAGAACTTACTAGTCATCTAGTAATAATTACCTTCTGACAAATCAATTGTAGCACCCTGAGGATTCGGCTCCTACAGGGGTATTGCACCTCACCCAGAGGTGTGATATTCCACTCCCGGGTAAGGATGGAGTGTGGATCTGAGCCCAGAGAGCTGCATGCACTACACACATCCCATTTCCGGAGGGCAGACCAACGGTACTCCCACTTAGAAATGTGCAGGTACGACCGAGTCTGTCCTTGGCTGGAGTGGGAGGGGGGTGGAACATCCCAAGTAGTGTAGGGGCAGATAGGGGGAGCAGTCTGGGTAAAGTTAGGAGCTCATTGGGTGCTGGTCACCTGAGCTCACACATAGAGGGAGTATATAAGGTGGGAACCATCTTAGATCAGGGTCAGTCTGTGAGAGGTCAGTCTGTGAGTCTTTGCAGAGGAGTCTTTGTAGGAGGCTGGTCAGTCAGTCTGTCAGTCTTTTGTCAGAGCAGAGCAAAGGAAGAGAGCAGAAGAGCAGAGAATCCTGAGCCAGAGTGAGAGAGGAGAAAGGAAGAAAGACCCAGAGGGGGTGAAAGAAAAGGACTCTGAGAACCCAAAGTCCATCACCGGGTGAAGAGTTGGCAACAGGGTACCGGATCCCAAACTGGTGGGGGCAAAAGCACACCTCAGCCAGAGACCGGAGGCCGTGGGCAGGATCTGCCACGGCCACCCACCACATCCACCCTGAAGGCAAACCACGTGTAGGGTCAGGGAACCCAAGGCCAAGGGTCTCCCAACAGAAGGCCCGAGGGAGCTGGACCTAGGTGGATCACTAGTGGGGACGGCCAGAAGAAAGGACAAGAAGGAGGGCTCAGGGACACGCTCCGGACTTGCTTGGGGGTTGGCTGAATCCAGGACCTGGTGGACGCAGCACGGCTCGGGTGGTCACTTGAAGCTGGAGTGACCGGAACATCAGCAGTAAGTAAATACCCTAAACTGCACAACCCGACTCTGTCTTTACTTACCATCTATGCTGCACCACCACAACCCCTATCCTCTGCACCTGACCCCCTGAGGCTATACCCCTCCCGTTGGGGGTTATACTATCTAAAGCTGCACCAACACCATCAGCCTCAGCGGACCCTGCTGCAGCGGCGGCCGTAGTGACCGCAATCCAACGGGTGGCGTAGTCGACATAACGAACTTTGTAACATCTGTAGGACTGCCACATACTCTGAGCTTGACACCCTGGGCACGGACCGGGTCACAGCCACTCGGAGACTACAACCCCCATCTGATCCGGCTCCGGGTATTCCCCTAAAGAATATGGCCCAGGGGGTGCGTCAACTTTGGCGTAGTCGGCAGGATTACGTGCCCGCAACACCCGGGTACTGCGTGCCTGAAGAAAAGAACAAGTTTACCTCAAAAAGAAGTCTCCTGCCGGTTCCGGAGGGTCCCCGCCATCGGACTCCATCACAGATCGATTCCCGCCGGTTGTCCGCCATTAACAGCTTTTTCCCGTCATCTGCAGAGTTTCCCGCCACTGGGAAACGATTCCCGCCATTTCCAAAGGTTTCCCGCCTTGTCAGAGCGGACGCCATTATGGGCGTGCCAGAGGATGGCAAGAGGCTGCCTCCCATCGTGGGCCAGGACCGAAAATGGCGCCAAAAGTGGAAACCGCCCCCACCAACAGAGACTGTGATGCTAGAGGTGTCTGTCAGCGTGAAAGAACTGCCCCTGGAGCTGACAATCACCAAGTGGCCCCGGGACCGCCCTCGAAGTGGGAGGACTGAGAACAAGAGAGCAAAGATGGGTGTCGCCTGGAGCAGTCTGGAGAGAGCGCACCCGGAGACAAGAAGCCTAGAGCTGAGTCCAGAAGAAGCTTACCCGGAGATGGAAGGAGAGCAGAGCAGCACCGGCCCGCTGGCCAGGAGCCTGCCGGAAACAGCAGAAGGAGAGCAGAGCAGCACCGACCCGTTGGTCAGGAGCCTGCTAGAAGTAACGACCCCACTAGGCCTAGTGGAGGTCCTCGCACAGCTCCCCCGAGATCGGGAGTGTGCACAGACCGCGCTGGAGGGCCTCGCAAGGAGGATGGCCCGGGTGCAGCGGGAGACGTTGGCGGAGTGGAGCCGTGAGATGGCCCAGCAGACAAGAACTCGTCAGCGGAGCACGCCACCCGAGACGAGGAGACAGACCGCCTCTGAGGATGGCGCAGGAGGACTGAAGGCTGGAGACGGCGCCGAGAAGGGAGCCGAACGAAAGGAGGCAGGTAAAGGGGACGTCTCTACCCCAAACCGGGAAACCGCGTACCTGCCCCAGCTCCCCGTCGCAGAGCCCGAAGTATCCCCTGCCGTGCCCGTCGCTGCAACGTCACCGCCGCAGACTAGGCCTCAAACGGGAGCCGCGACCCCTGTGACGTCACACGCCTCGACCCCGAGCGTGACCAAGCAGGAAGTACCACCAGCCTGGTCGCAAGGCCTAGTACCCCCGGGCGCCGCAATACCAACAGCGCCCCCTACCTCCGCGGAGCCACCGGCCTGGTCGCAGGGCCAAGTAGCCCAGGGCGCCGCCGTCCTTACGGTGCCCTTCACTTTCCAGGTGCCCCAGGCCTGGCCGCAAGGCCTGGTTAACCCGGGCGCCGCTACCACCACCGCGCCCATAAAACCAAGAGTGCCGCACCTGGGTGAGGACCTGTTCGCCCAACATACGTGCCCGGATGGGCAGCCCTTCATATGGCCACCGGAGTTTCACCATCCCCGACTCCGGAAAGAGAGACCACTAGATGAACCCCTGATCCCGGCTCCAAAGCCCGTCAAGAGGATCTCGCCCCCGCTAGAAGAGGCCCAGTTTGAGTGGGACCCCACCGGAGAAGATCTCATGAGGTTCACTCAAGAGACTCGGGCAGCCGCAGCGGAGCGTGCAGAGTGCTGCCGGCAACAGCTCGAGGTCTTTGAGAAGGAGCGGAGAGAGAGGCGGGTCCGGGAACAGCAAGCTCAAATAAGGAGCGCGGAGCAGAAGAGCCGGGCCAGGAGAGACCCCCGTGCAGCGCATAGTCCCCGCACCACCGGGACTGTGATCAAGTTTAACATGCAGCATGGGTGGGGCTTCATCCGAGACCACCGCACCCCAGGCGACGTCTTCGTGACCAGGAGAGACGTTGAGTCCCACCTACCGGAGGGACACAGAGGTCGTGACCTTTACATCGGGGACGAGGTCACCTTTACCCGGCACAAGTGTGCCAAAGGACCCTACGCCCTCCATGTGCATCGCCTGACGGAGGAAGAGCTGCGGTGTGAGGAGGAAGAACAAGGGGACCCAGACGGGTCTGAAGCTAAAGGTAACCACAAAGAAAGAGCAGGAGGACGTCGTCGTTGAGTACGGCAGAGTAGAAGCTGTATATAGTTACCCGTAAGGGTACCAAAGAAACTGTTGCTGATAATATAGTCCCCGTTGGGACCAGCATGTGTGAACTGTTTACCCGTTTATCCCTTAAATCCCACTGACCGAGGACTGAGAGCGGTCATTCCTCCCTAATACCTGGCCGAGGACTGAGAGCGGCCATATCCCTTGTAAATAGTTGCGCGTCCTAAAGCGCCCCCTACTGGTTTTATAGGAAAGCCACGAGTTCCAAAGACTGTCGCACTTTACCCGGTCACACGTTGCACAGTGACCGGAGGAGGAGCCAGAGGCGACGAGAATGTTATTAATATGAAAAGTTATATGATGATGCTGATATATATATGATGTTTTATATGATGTTTTATTATGTTGTTTATGCAAAAAAATTGTATGTTTTGGTGTTGTTTATATCTTGCAGCCCGAGGACGTGCTGTGATTTACCAGGGGGGAATGTAGCACCCTGAGGATTTGGCTGCTACAGGGGTATTGCACCTCACCCAGAGGTGTGATATTCCACTCCCGGGTAAGGATGGAGTGTGGATCTGAGCCCAGAGAGCTGCATGCACTACACACATCCCATTTCCGGAGGGCAGACCAACGGTACTCCCACTTAGAAATGTGCAGGTACGACCGAGTCTGTCCTTGGCTGGAGTGGGAGGGGGGTGGAACATCCCAAGTAGTGTAGGGGCAGATAGGGGGAGCAGTCTGGGTAAAGTTAGGAGCTCATTGGGTGCTGGTCACCTGAGCTCACACATAGAGGGAGTATATAAGGTGGGAACCATCTTAGATCAGGGTCAGTCTGTGAGAGGTCAGTCTGTGAGTCTTTGCAGAGGAGTCTTTGTAGGAGGCTGGTCAGTCAGTCTGTCAGTCTTTTGTCAGAGCAGAGCAAAGGAAGAGAGCAGAAGAGCAGAGAAGCCTGAGCCAGAGTGAGAGAGGAGAAAGGAAGAAAGACCCAGAGGGGGTGAAAGAAAAGGACTCTGAGAACCCAAAGTCCATCACCGGGTGAAGAGTTGGCAACAGGGTACCGGATCCCAAACTGGTGGGGGCAAAAGCACACCTCAGCCAGAGACCGGAGGCCGTGGGCAGGATCTGCCACGGCCACCCACCACATCCACCCTGAAGGCAAACCACGTGTAGGGTCAGGGAACCCAAGGCCAAGGGTCTCCCAACAGAAGGCCCGAGGGAGCTGGACCTAGGTGGATCACTAGTGGGGACGGCCAGAAGAAAGGACAAGAAGGAGGGCTCAGGGACACGCTCCGGACTTGCTTGGGGGTTGGCTGAATCCAGGACCTGGTGGACGCAGCACGGCTCGGGTGGTCACTTGAAGCTGGAGTGACCGGAACATCAGCAGTAAGTAAATACCCTAAACTGCACAACCCGACTCTGTCTTTACTTACCATCTATGCTGCACCACCACAACCCCTATCCTCTGCACCTGACCCCCTGAGGCTATACCCCTCCCGTTGGGGGTTATACTATCTAAAGCTGCACCAACACCATCAGCCTCAGCGGACCCTGCTGCAGCGGCGGCCGTAGTGACCGCAATCCAACGGGTGGCGTAGTCGACATAACGAACTTTGTAACATCTGTAGGACTGCCACATACTCTGAGCTTGACACCCTGGGCACGGACCGGGTCACAGCCACTCGGAGACTACAACCCCCATCTGATCCGGCTCCGGGTATTCCCCTAAAGAATATGGCCCAGGGGGTGCGTCAACTTTGGCGTAGTCGGCAGGATTACGTGCCCGCAACACCCGGGTACTGCGTGCCTGAAGAAAAGAACAAGTTTACCTCAAAAAGAAGTCTCCTGCCGGTTCCGGAGGGTCCCCGCCATCAGACTCCATCACAGATCGATTCCCGCCGGTTGTCCGCCATTAACAGCTTTTTCCCGTCATCTGCAGAGATTCCCGCCACTGGGAAACGATTCCCGCCATTTCCAAAGGTTTCCCGCCTTGTCAGAGCGGACGCCATTATGGGCGTGCCAGAGGATGGCAAGAGGCCGCCTCCCATCGTGGGCCAGGACCGAAAATGGCGCCAAAAGTGGAAACCGCCCCCACCAACAGAGACTGTGATGCTAGAGGTGTCTGTCAGCGTGAAAGAACTGCCCCTGGAGCTGACAATCACCAAGTGGCCCCGGGACCGCCCTCGAAGTGGGAGGACTGAGAACAAGAGAGCAAAGATGGGTGTCGCCTGGAGCAGTCTGGAGAGAGCGCACCCGGAGACAAGAAGCCTAGAGCTGAGTCCAGAAGAAGCTTACCCGGAGATGGAAGGAGAGCAGAGCAGCACCGGCCCGCTGGCCAGGAGCCTGCCGGAAACAGCAGAAGGAGAGCAGAGCAGCACCGACCCGTTGGTCAGGAGCCTGCTAGAAGTAACGACCCCACTAGGCCTAGTGGAGGTCCTCGCACAGCTCCCCCGAGATCGGGAGTGTGCACAGACCGCGCTGGAGGGCCTCGCAAGGAGGATGGCCCGGGTGCAGCGGGAGACGTTGGCGGAGTGGAGCCGTGAGATGGCCCAGCAGACAAGAACTCGTCAGCGGAGCACGCCACCCGAGACGAGGAGACAGACCGCCTCTGAGGATGGCGCAGGAGGACTGAAGGCTGGAGACGGCGCCGAGAAGGGAGCCGAACGAAAGGAGGCAGGTAAAGGGGACGTCTCTACCCCAAACCGGGAAACCGCGTACCTGCCCCAGCTCCCCGTCGCAGAGCCCGAAGTATCCCCTGCCGTGCCCGTCGCTGCAACGTCACCGCCGCAGACTAGGCCTCAAACGGGAGCCGCGACCCCTGTGACGTCACACGCCTCGACCCCGAGCGTGACCAAGCAGGAAGTACCACCAGCCTGGTCGCAAGGCCTAGTACCCCCGGGCGCCGCAATACCAACAGCGCCCCCTACCTCCGCGGAGCCACCGGCCTGGTCGCAGGGCCAAGTAGCCCAGGGCGCCGCCGTCCTTACGGTGCCCTTCACTTTCCAGGTGCCCCAGGCCTGGCCGCAAGGCCTGGTTAACCCGGGCGCCGCTACCACCACCGCGCCCATAAAACCAAGAGTGCCGCACCTGGGTGAGGACCTGTTCGCCCAACATACGTGCCCGGATGGGCAGCCCTTCATATGGCCACCGGAGTTTCACCATCCCCGACTCCGGAAAGAGAGACCACTAGATGAACCCCTGATCCCGGCTCCAAAGCCCGTCAAGAGGATCTCGCCCCCGCTAGAAGAGGCCCAGTTTGAGTGGGACCCCACCGGAGAAGATCTCATGAGGTTCACTCAAGAGACTCGGGCAGCCGCAGCGGAGCGTGCAGAGTGCTGCCGGCAACAGCTCGAGGTCTTTGAGAAGGAGCGGAGAGAGAGGCGGGTCCGGGAACAGCAAGCTCAAATAAGGAGCGCGGAGCAGAAGAGCCGGGCCAGGAGAGACCCCCGTGCAGCGCATAGTCCCCGCACCACCGGGACTGTGATCAAGTTTAACATGCAGCATGGGTGGGGCTTCATCCGAGACCACCGCACCCCAGGCGACGTCTTCGTGACCAGGAGAGACGTTGAGTCCCACCTACCGGAGGGACACAGAGGTCGTGACCTTTACATCGGGGACGAGGTCACCTTTACCCGGCACAAGTGTGCCAAAGGACCCTACGCCCTCCATGTGCATCGCCTGACGGAGGAAGAGCTGCGGTGTGAGGAGGAAGAACAAGGGGACCCAGACGGGTCTGAAGCTAAAGGTAACCACAAAGAAAGAGCAGGAGGACGTCGTCGTTGAGTACGGCAGAGTAGAAGCTGTATATAGTTACCCGTAGGGGTACCAAAGAAACTGTTGCTGATAATATAGTCCCCGTTGGGACCAGCATGTGTGAACTGTTTACCCGTTTATCCCTTAAATCCCACTGACCGAGGACTGAGAGCGGTCATTCCTCCCTAATACCTGGCCGAGGACTGAGAGCGGCCATATCCCTTGTAAATAGTTGCGCGTCCTAAAGCGCCCCCTACTGGTTTTATAGGAAAGCCACGAGTTCCAAAGACTGTCGCACTTTACCCGGTCACACGTTGCACAGTGACCGGAGGAGGAGCCAGAGGCGACGAGAATGTTATTAATATGAAAAGTTATATGATGATGCTGATATATATATGATGTTTTATATGATGTTTTATTATGTTGTTTATGCAAAAAAATTGTATGTTTTGGTGTTGTTTATATCTTGCAGCCCGAGGACGTGCTGTGATTTACCAGGGGGGAATGTAGCACCCTGAGGATTTGGCTGCTACAGGGGTATTGCACCTCACCCAGAGGTGTGATATTCCACTCCCGGGTAAGGATGGAGTGTGGATCTGAGCCCAGAGAGCTGCATGCACTACACACATCCCATTTCCGGAGGGCAGACCAACGGTACTCCCACTTAGAAATGTGCAGGTACGACCGAGTCTGTCCTTGGCTGGAGTGGGAGGGGGGTGGAACATCCCAAGTAGTGTAGGGGCAGATAGGGGGAGCAGTCTGGGTAAAGTTAGGAGCTCATTGGGTGCTGGTCACCTGAGCTCACACATAGAGGGAGTATATAAGGTGGGAACCATCTTAGATCAGGGTCAGTCTGTGAGAGGTCAGTCTGTGAGTCTTTGCAGAGGAGTCTTTGTAGGAGGCTGGTCAGTCAGTCTGTCAGTCTTTTGTCAGAGCAGAGCAAAGGAAGAGAGCAGAAGAGCAGAGAAGCCTGAGCCAGAGTGAGAGAGGAGAAAGGAAGAAAGACCCAGAGGGGGTGAAAGAAAAGGACTCTGAGAACCCAAAGTCCATCACCGGGTGAAGAGTTGGCAACAGGGTACCGGATCCCAAACTGGTGGGGGCAAAAGCACACCTCAGCCAGAGACCGGAGGCCGTGGGCAGGATCTGCCACGGCCACCCACCACATCCACCCTGAAGGCAAACCACGTGTAGGGTCAGGGAACCCAAGGCCAAGGGTCTCCCAACAGAAGGCCCGAGGGAGCTGGACCTAGGTGGATCACTAGTGGGGACGGCCAGAAGAAAGGACAAGAAGGAGGGCTCAGGGACACGCTCCGGACTTGCTTGGGGGTTGGCTGAATCCAGGACCTGGTGGACGCAGCACGGCTCGGGTGGTCACTTGAAGCTGGAGTGACCGGAACATCAGCAGTAAGTAAATACCCTAAACTGCACAACCCGACTCTGTCTTTACTTACCATCTATGCTGCACCACCACAACCCCTATCCTCTGCACCTGACCCCCTGAGGCTATACCCCTCCCGTTGGGGGTTATACTATCTAAAGCTGCACCAACACCATCAGCCTCAGCGGACCCTGCTGCAGCGGCGGCCGTAGTGACCGCAATCCAACGGGTGGCGTAGTCGACATAACGAACTTTGTAACATCTGTAGGACTGCCACATACTCTGAGCTTGACACCCTGGGCACGGACCGGGTCACAGCCACTCGGAGACTACAACCCCCATCTGATCCGGCTCCGGGTATTCCCCTAAAGAATATGGCCCAGGGGGTGCGTCAACTTTGGCGTAGTCGGCAGGATTACGTGCCCGCAACACCCGGGTACTGCGTGCCTGAAGAAAAGAACAAGTTTACCTCAAAAAGAAGTCTCCTGCCGGTTCCGGAGGGTCCCCGCCATCGGACTCCATCACAGATCGATTCCCGCCGGTTGTCCGCCATTAACAGCTTTTTCCCGTCATCTGCAGAGTTTCCCGCCACTGGGAAACGATTCCCGCCATTTCCAAAGGTTTCCCGCCTTGTCAGAGCGGACGCCATTATGGGCGTGCCAGAGGATGGCAAGAGGCCGCCTCCCATCGTGGGCCAGGACCGAAAATGGCGCCAAAAGTGGAAACCGCCCCCACCAACAGAGACTGTGATGCTAGAGGTGTCTGTCAGCGTGAAAGAACTGCCCCTGGAGCTGACAATCACCAAGTGGCCCCGGGACCGCCCTCGAAGTGGGAGGACTGAGAACAAGAGAGCAAAGATGGGTGTCGCCTGGAGCAGTCTGGAGAGAGCGCACCCGGAGACAAGAAGCCTAGAGCTGAGTCCAGAAGAAGCTTACCCGGAGATGGAAGGAGAGCAGAGCAGCACCGGCCCGCTGGCCAGGAGCCTGCCGGAAACAGCAGAAGGAGAGCAGAGCAGCACCGACCCGTTGGTCAGGAGCCTGCTAGAAGTAACGACCCCACTAGGCCTAGTGGAGGTCCTCGCACAGCTCCCCCGAGATCGGGAGTGTGCACAGACCGCGCTGGAGGGCCTCGCAAGGAGGATGGCCCGGGTGCAGCGGGAGACGTTGGCGGAGTGGAGCCGTGAGATGGCCCAGCAGACAAGAACTCGTCAGCGGAGCACGCCACCCGAGACGAGGAGACAGACCGCCTCTGAGGATGGCGCAGGAGGACTGAAGGCTGGAGACGGCGCCGAGAAGGGAGCCGAACGAAAGGAGGCAGGTAAAGGGGACGTCTCTACCCCAAACCGGGAAACCGCGTACCTGCCCCAGCTCCCCGTCGCAGAGCCCGAAGTATCCCCTGCCGTGCCCGTCGCTGCAACGTCACCGCCGCAGACTAGGCCTCAAACGGGAGCCGCGACCCCTGTGACGTCACACGCCTCGACCCCGAGCGTGACCAAGCAGGAAGTACCACCAGCCTGGTCGCAAGGCCTAGTACCCCCGGGCGCCGCAATACCAACAGCGCCCCCTACCTCCGCGGAGCCACCGGCCTGGTCGCAGGGCCAAGTAGCCCAGGGCGCCGCCGTCCTTACGGTGCCCTTCACTTTCCAGGTGCCCCAGGCCTGGCCGCAAGGCCTGGTTAACCCGGGCGCCGCTACCACCACCGCGCCCATAAAACCAAGAGTGCCGCACCTGGGTGAGGACCTGTTCGCCCAACATACGTGCCCGGATGGGCAGCCCTTCATATGGCCACCGGAGTTTCACCATCCCCGACTCCGGAAAGAGAGACCACTAGATGAACCCCTGATCCCGGCTCCAAAGCCCGTCAAGAGGATCTCGCCCCCGCTAGAAGAGGCCCAGTTTGAGTGGGACCCCACCGGAGAAGATCTCATGAGGTTCACTCAAGAGACTCGGGCAGCCGCAGCGGAGCGTGCAGAGTGCTGCCGGCAACAGCTCGAGGTCTTTGAGAAGGAGCGGAGAGAGAGGCGGGTCCGGGAACAGCAAGCTCAAATAAGGAGCGCGGAGCAGAAGAGCCGGGCCAGGAGAGACCCCCGTGCAGCGCATAGTCCCCGCACCACCGGGACTGTGATCAAGTTTAACATGCAGCATGGGTGGGGCTTCATCCGAGACCACCGCACCCCAGGCGACGTCTTCGTGACCAGGAGAGACGTTGAGTCCCACCTACCGGAGGGACACAGAGGTCGTGACCTTTACATCGGGGACGAGGTCACCTTTACCCGGCACAAGTGTGCCAAAGGACCCTACGCCCTCCATGTGCATCGCCTGACGGAGGAAGAGCTGCGGTGTGAGGAGGAAGAACAAGGGGACCCAGACGGGTCTGAAGCTAAAGGTAACCACAAAGAAAGAGCAGGAGGACGTCGTCGTTGAGTACAGCAGAGTAGAAGCTGTATATAGTTACCCGTAAGGGTACCAAAGAAACTGTTGCTGATAATATAGTCCCCGTTGGGACCAGCATGTGTGAACTGTTTACCCGTTTATCCCTTAAATCCCACTGACCGAGGACTGAGAGCGGTCATTCCTCCCTAATACCTGGCCGAGGACTGAGAGCGGCCATATCCCTTGTAAATAGTTGCGCGTCCTAAAGCGCCCCCTACTGGTTTTATAGGAAAGCCACGAGTTCCAAAGACTGTCGCACTTTACCCGGTCACACGTTGCACAGTGACCGGAGGAGGAGCCAGAGGCGACGAGAATGTTATTAATATGAAAAGTTATATGATGATGCTGATATATATATGATGTTTTATATGATGTTTTATTATGTTGTTTATGCAAAAAAATTGTATGTTTTGGTGTTGTTTATATCTTGCAGCCCGAGGACGTGCTGTGATTTACCAGGGGGGAATGTAGCACCCTGAGGATTTGGCTGCTACAGGGGTATTGCACCTCACCCAGAGGTGTGATATTCCACTCCCGGGTAAGGATGGAGTGTGGATCTGAGCCCAGAGAGCTGCATGCACTACACACATCCCATTTCCGGAGGGCAGACCAACGGTACTCCCACTTAGAAATGTGCAGGTACGACCGAGTCTGTCCTTGGCTGGAGTGGGAGGGGGGTGGAACATCCCAAGTAGTGTAGGGGCAGATAGGGGGAGCAGTCTGGGTAAAGTTAGGAGCTCATTGGGTGCTGGTCACCTGAGCTCACACATAGAGGGAGTATATAAGGTGGGAACCATCTTAGATCAGGGTCAGTCTGTGAGAGGTCAGTCTGTGAGTCTTTGCAGAGGAGTCTTTGTAGGAGGCTGGTCAGTCAGTCTGTCAGTCTTTTGTCAGAGCAGAGCAAAGGAAGAGAGCAGAAGAGCAGAGAAGCCTGAGCCAGAGTGAGAGAGGAGAAAGGAAGAAAGACCCAGAGGGGGTGAAAGAAAAGGACTCTGAGAACCCAAAGTCCATCACCGGGTGAAGAGTTGGCAACAGGGTACCGGATCCCAAACTGGTGGGGGCAAAAGCACACCTCAGCCAGAGACCGGAGGCCGTGGGCAGGATCTGCCACGGCCACCCACCACATCCACCCTGAAGGCAAACCACGTGTAGGGTCAGGGAACCCAAGGCCAAGGGTCTCCCAACAGAAGGCCCGAGGGAGCTGGACCTAGGTGGATCACTAGTGGGGACGGCCAGAAGAAAGGACAAGAAGGAGGGCTCAGGGACACGCTCCGGACTTGCTTGGGGGTTGGCTGAATCCAGGACCTGGTGGACGCAGCACGGCTCGGGTGGTCACTTGAAGCTGGAGTGACCGGAACATCAGCAGTAAGTAAATACCCTAAACTGCACAACCCGACTCTGTCTTTACTTACCATCTATGCTGCACCACCACAACCCCTATCCTCTGCACCTGACCCCCTGAGGCTATACCCCTCCCGTTGGGGGTTATACTATCTAAAGCTGCACCAACACCATCAGCCTCAGCGGACCCTGCTGCAGCGGCGGCCGTAGTGACCGCAATCCAACGGGTGGCGTAGTCGACATAACGAACTTTGTAACATCTGTAGGACTGCCACATACTCTGAGCTTGACACCCTGGGCACGGACCGGGTCACAGCCACTCGGAGACTACAACCCCCATCTGATCCGGCTCCGGGTATTCCCCTAAAGAATATGGCCCAGGGGGTGCGTCAACTTTGGCGTAGTCGGCAGGATTACGTGCCCGCAACACCCGGGTACTGCGTGCCTGAAGAAAAGAACAAGTTTACCTCAAAAAGAAGTCTCCTGCCGGTTCCGGAGGGTCCCCGCCATCAGACTCCATCACAGATCGATTCCCGCCGATTGTCCGCCATTAACAGCTTTTTCCCGTCATCTGCAGAGTTTCCCGCCACTGGGAAACGATTCCCGCCATTTCCAAAGGTTTCCCGCCTTGTCAGAGCGGACGCCATTATGGGCGTGCCAGAGGATGGCAAGAGGCCGCCTCCCATCGTGGGCCAGGACCGAAAATGGCGCCAAAAGTGGAAACCGCCCCCACCAACAGAGACTGTGATGCTAGAGGTGTCTGTCAGCGTGAAAGAACTGCCCCTGGAGCTGACAATCACCAAGTGGCCCCGGGACCGCCCTCGAAGTGGGAGGACTGAGAACAAGAGAGCAAAGATGGGTGTCGCCTGGAGCAGTCTGGAGAGAGCGCACCCGGAGACAAGAAGCCTAGAGCTGAGTCCAGAAGAAGCTTACCCGGAGATGGAAGGAGAGCAGAGCAGCACCGGCCCGCTGGCCAGGAGCCTGCCGGAAACAGCAGAAGGAGAGCAGAGCAGCACCGACCCGTTGGTCAGGAGCCTGCTAGAAGTAACGACCCCACTAGGCCTAGTGGAGGTCCTCGCACAGCTCCCCCGAGATCGGGAGTGTGCACAGACCGCGCTGGAGGGCCTCGCAAGGAGGATGGCCCGGGTGCAGCGGGAGACGTTGGCGGAGTGGAGCCGTGAGATGGCCCAGCAGACAAGAACTCGTCAGCGGAGCACGCCACCCGAGACGAGGAGACAGACCGCCTCTGAGGATGGCGCAGGAGGACTGAAGGCTGGAGACGGCGCCGAGAAGGGAGCCGAACGAAAGGAGGCAGGTAAAGGGGACGTCTCTACCCCAAACCGGGAAACCGCGTACCTGCCCCAGCTCCCCGTCGCAGAGCCCGAAGTATCCCCTGCCGTGCCCGTCGCTGCAACGTCACCGCCGCAGACTAGGCCTCAAACGGGAGCCGCGACCCCTGTGACGTCACACGCCTCGACCCCGAGCGTGACCAAGCAGGAAGTACCACCAGCCTGGTCGCAAGGCCTAGTACCCCCGGGCGCCGCAATACCAACAGCGCCCCCTACCTCCGCGGAGCCACCGGCCTGGTCGCAGGGCCAAGTAGCCCAGGGCGCCGCCGTCCTTACGGTGCCCTTCACTTTCCAGGTGCCCCAGGCCTGGCCGCAAGGCCTGGTTAACCCGGGCGCCGCTACCACCACCGCGCCCATAAAACCAAGAGTGCCGCACCTGGGTGAGGACCTGTTCGCCCAACATACGTGCCCGGATGGGCAGCCCTTCATATGGCCACCGGAGTTTCACCATCCCCGACTCCGGAAAGAGAGACCACTAGATGAACCCCTGATCCCGGCTCCAAAGCCCGTCAAGAGGATCTCGCCCCCGCTAGAAGAGGCCCAGTTTGAGTGGGACCCCACCGGAGAAGATCTCATGAGGTTCACTCAAGAGACTCGGGCAGCCGCAGCGGAGCGTGCAGAGTGCTGCCGGCAACAGCTCGAGGTCTTTGAGAAGGAGCGGAGAGAGAGGCGGGTCCGGGAACAGCAAGCTCAAATAAGGAGCGCGGAGCAGAAGAGCCGGGCCAGGAGAGACCCCCGTGCAGCGCATAGTCCCCGCACCACCGGGACTGTGATCAAGTTTAACATGCAGCATGGGTGGGGCTTCATCCGAGACCACCGCACCCCAGGCGACGTCTTCGTGACCAGGAGAGACGTTGAGTCCCACCTACCGGAGGGACACAGAGGTCGTGACCTTTACATCGGGGACGAGGTCACCTTTACCCGGCACAAGTGTGCCAAAGGACCCTACGCCCTCCATGTGCATCGCCTGACGGAGGAAGAGCTGCGGTGTGAGGAGGAAGAACAAGGGGACCCAGACGGGTCTGAAGCTAAAGGTAACCACAAAGAAAGAGCAGGAGGACGTCGTCGTTGAGTACAGCAGAGTAGAAGCTGTATATAGTTACCCGTAAGGGTACCAAAGAAACTGTTGCTGATAATATAGTCCCCGTTGGGACCAGCATGTGTGAACTGTTTACCCGTTTATCCCTTAAATCCCACTGACCGAGGACTGAGAGCGGTCATTCCTCCCTAATACCTGGCCGAGGACTGAGAGCGGCCATATCCCTTGTAAATAGTTGCGCGTCCTAAAGCGCCCCCTACTGGTTTTATAGGAAAGCCACGAGTTCCAAAGACTGTCGCACTTTACCCGGTCACACGTTGCACAGTGACCGGAGGAGGAGCCAGAGGCGACGAGAATGTTATTAATATGAAAAGTTATATGATGATGCTGATATATATATGATGTTTTATATGATGTTTTATTATGTTGTTTATGCAAAAAAATTGTATGTTTTGGTGTTGTTTATATCTTGCAGCCCGAGGACGTGCTGTGATTTACCAGGGGGGAATGTAGCACCCTGAGGATTTGGCTGCTACAGGGGTATTGCACCTCACCCAGAGGTGTGATATTCCACTCCCGGGTAAGGATGGAGTGTGGATCTGAGCCCAGAGAGCTGCATGCACTACACACATCCCATTTCCGGAGGGCAGACCAACGGTACTCCCACTTAGAAATGTGCAGGTACGACCGAGTCTGTCCTTGGCTGGAGTGGGAGGGGGGTGGAACATCCCAAGTAGTGTAGGGGCAGATAGGGGGAGCAGTCTGGGTAAAGTTAGGAGCTCATTGGGTGCTGGTCACCTGAGCTCACACATAGAGGGAGTATATAAGGTGGGAACCATCTTAGATCAGGGTCAGTCTGTGAGAGGTCAGTCTGTGA